>NW_025534811.1:0-148756 GCF_020615455.1 Coregonus clupeaformis
CAGAAACCTGTAGATACATTCTGTACAGGGTGAGATCAGAAACCTGTAGATACATTCTGTACAGAGTGAGATTAGAAACTCTGTAGATAATTCGTTTGGTGAGATAGTAACCTGTAGATACATTGTGTACAGGGTGAGATCAGTAACCTGTAGATACATGTGTACAGGGTGAGACTGGGTATCCTGTAGATACATCTCTGTACAGGGGTGAGATCAGTAACTCAGTAGATAATTTGCACAGGGTGAGACTCAGTAACCTGTAGATACATTCTGTACAGGGTGAGATCAGGTAACCTGTAGATACATTGAGTACAGGGTGAGATCAGAAACCTGTAGATACATTCTGTACAGGGTGAGATCAGTAATCTGTAGGATAATTCTGTACAGGGTGAGATCAGTAACTGAGATAATGGTAAGGGAGATAAAACCTGTAGATGCATCTCCTGTACAGGGTGAGATCGGTAACCGTAGATACATTCCGTACAGGGTGAGATTAGTAACCTGTAGATACATTGTGTACAGTGGGTGAGATCAGAAACCCGTAGATACATGAACAGGGTGAGATCAGTAACCTGTAGATACATTGAACAGGGGTGAGATCAGTAACCGTGTAGATACATTGTGTACAGTGGGTGAGATCAATAGAAACCTGTAGATACATTCTGTACAGGTGAGACTTAGTAACCTGTAGATACATTGTGTACAGGGGAGATCAGTAACCTGTAGATACATGTGTACAGGGTGAGATCATTAACCTGTGGTAGACAAACATTCTGTACAGGTGAGATCAGTAACCTGTAGGATACATTCTGGGTATAGGGTGAGATCAGAAACCGTATGATACATTCTGTACAGGGTGAGATCAGAAACCTGTAGATACATTCTGTACAGGGTGAGATCAGTAACCTGTAGATAATTCGGTACAGGTGAGATATAAGTAGATAATGTGTACAGGTGAGATCAGAAACCTGTAGATAGCATTGTAAAGGGTGAGATTTCAGTAACTCTGTAGATAATTGTGTACAGGGTGAATCAGTAACTGTAGATACATTGTGTACAGGGTGAGATCAGTAACCGTAGATACATTGTGTACAGGGTGAGATAGAAACCTGTGAGATACATTGTGAAGAGATAGAAACTGTAGATAATTGTGTAAGGGGAATAGAAATGTAGATAATTGTGAAGGGTGAGATCAGAATCTAGATACATTGTGTACAGGGTGAGATAGAAACCTGTAGATTACATTGTGTAAGTGAGATCAGAAACCTGTAGATACATTTGTACAGGGGTGAGATCAGAAACCTGTAGATACATTGTGACACAGGGGGAGATAGAAACCTGTGAGATAATGGTAAGGGTGAGATGTGAGAAACCTGTAGATAATTGTGTAAAGGGTGAGATCAGAAACCTGTAGATATATTTGGGTACAGGGTGAGATCAGAAACCTGTAGATACATGTGTACAGGGTGAGATCAGAAAACCGTAGATACATTGTGGATACAGGGTGAGATAGAAACCTGTAGATAATTGTACAGGGTGAGATCAGAAACTGTAGATACATTGTGAACAGTGAGATAGTAACGTAGTATAATGGAAGGTGAGAAGAAACTGTAGATAATTGTGTACAGGGAGATCAGAAACGTAGATACATTGTACAGGGAGATAGGAACCAGATAAGAAGAGATAGAGATAATTCTGTACAGGGTGAGATCAGAAACCAGAGAATTGTGTACAGGGTGAGACCGAGAAACCTGTAGAGTACATTGACAGGGTGAGATAGAAACGTAGATAATCGTAAGGTGAGATCAGAAAACTCATGGAGATAATTGGACAGGGAGAGATAGAAACCTGTAGATAATTTGAACAGGGTGAGATAGAAACCAATTGGTAAGGGTGAGATCAGAAACCTGTAGATACATTGTGTACAGGGTGAGAGTCAAAAACCTGTGGTGATACATTTGTGTACAGGGTGAGATCAGAAACCTGTAGATACATTGCAGTACAGGGTGAGATAGAAACCGTAGATAATTGTTAGGGTGAGATAGAAACCTGTAGATAATAAGGGTGAGATCAGTAACCGTAGATAATTGTGTAAAGGTGAGTGAAACCTGTAGATACATGTGTACAGGTGAGACTCAGAAACGAGATACATGTGTACAGGGAGACTCAGAAACGTAATGGTACAGGGTGAGATAGAAACCTGTAGATAATTGTACAGGTGAGATAGTAACCTGTGTGATAATTGTGTACATGGGTGAGATGAGAGATATTACAGGTGAGATCAGAAACCCGTAGATACATCTGTACAGGGTGAGATAGAATAACCTGTAGATACATTGTGTAAGGGTGAGATAGAAACCTGTATGATACATTTCTTAGGTGAGACAAAACCGTAGATAATTGTGTACAGGGGAGAAAACGTAGATAGTGTAAGGGAGAGATCAGTAACTGTAGATAATTGGAAGGGTGAGATAGAAACCGTAGATAATTCGTACAGGGTGAGATAGAAACCTGTAGATAATGTGTACAGGGTGAGATCAGAAACCTGTAGATACATTGTGTTCAGGGTGAGATCAGAAACCTGTAGATTAATTGTAAGGGTGAGATCAGGTAACGTAGATAATTGTGTAATGGGTGAGATAGTGAAACCTGTAGATAATTGTGTCAGTGAGATAAACTGTAGATATATTGTGTACAGGGTGAGATCGGTAACTGTAGATAATTGGACAGGGTGAGATAGAAACCGTAGATACATGTGTACAGGGTGAGATCAGAAAACCTGTAGATACATTCTGTAAGGGTGAGATCAGAAACCTGTAGATACATTGTGTACAGGGTGAGATCAGAAACTGTAGATACATTGTGTAATGAGGGGATCAGAAACCTGTGATAATGTGTACAGGATGAGATCAGAAAACAGTAGATAATTGTTAGGGTGAGATCAGAAACCTGTAGATACATTCCGTACAGGGTGAGATAGTAATGGAATAATTGTGTAGCAGGGTGAGATAGTAATATAATTGTAGGGGAGATGAGAAACCTGTAGATACATTCTGTACAGGGTGAGACTCAGTAACGTAGATACATGTACATGAGAACTCAGAAACCTGTAATACATCGTTGAGATAGAAACGTAGATAATCGTACAGGGAGATCAGTAACTGTAGACATTGACATTGTGAACAGGGTGAGATCAGGATAATGTGTTCAGGGTGAGATCAGAAACCTGTAGATAATTGTGTACAGGGTGAGATCAGAAACCTGTAGATACATGTGTACAGGGGATAGAAAACTGTAGATAATGAAGGGTGAGATAGTAAATAAGGTACAGGGTGAGATGAAAACCGTAGATAATTTGTTCAGGGTGAGATCAGAAACGGAGATACATTCTGTACAGGGTGAGATAGTAACCTGTAGATACATTGTGTACAGGGTGAGATCAGAGAAACTGTAGATACATTGTGTACAGGGTGAGATCAGAAACCTGTAGGAACATTTCTGTACAGGTGAGACTAGTAACGTAGGATACATCTTGTGTACAGGGTGAGATTAGAAACCTTAGATACATGGAAGAGATCAGTAACCTGTAGATAATTACAGGGTGAGATCAGTAAAACCTGTAGATACATTGAGTAAGGGTGAGATAGAAACCTGTAGATACATTGTAAGGGTGAGATCAGAAACCTGTAGATACATGTACAGGGTGAGATTGAAACAGATAATTGTTAGGAGATAGAAAACGTAAAATTCGTAAGGGTGAGATCAGTAATGTAGATAATGGAAGGGGAGATGGAAACCGTAGATAATTGTGTAAGGTGAGATAGAAACCTGTAGATACATGTGTACAGGGTGAGACTGAGAAACCGTAGATATATTGCTGTACAGGGGTGAGATTAGGGAGAAAAAATTAAGAATAGTAACCTGTAGATACATTGTGTAAAGGGTGAGATCAGTAACCTGTAGATATACATTGTGTACAGGGGGAGATCAGTAACCTGTAGATAATTGACAGGAGATAGGAACTGTAGATACATTCGTACAGGGTGAGATCAGTAACCTGTAGATACATTCTGTACAGGGTGAGACTCGGTAAACTGTAGATAATTCGTACAGGGTGAGATAGTAACCAGATACATTGGTACAGGTGAGATTAGAAACCTTAGATAATTCGTAAGGGTGAATAGAAACCGTAGATACATTCTGGACAGGGTGAGATCAGAAACCCGGAGATACATTGTGTACAGGGTGAGATCAGAAACCTGTAGATAATTCTGTAAGGGTGAGATAGAACCTGTATATAATTCGTAAGGGTGAGACTCAGTAACGTAGATACATTGTGGACAGGAGAGATAGAAACCTAGATAATTCGTTGGGGAGATATGAAACCTGTAGATAATCGTAAGGGTGAGACTCAGTAACCTGTAGATACATTGTGTACAGGGTGAGATCGGAAACCTGCAGATACATTGGGTACAGGGTGATGCAGAAACCGTAGATACATTGTGTACAGGGTGAGATGAAACGTAGATATTGTAAGGGTGAGATAGTAACAGATAATGGTACAGGGTGAGATCAGAAACTTGTAGATACATTCTGTTAGTGAGATCTGAAACCTGTAGATACATTCTGTAAGGGTGAGATCAGTAACCTGTAGATACATTGTGTACAGGGTGAGATCAGAAACCTGTAGATACATTCTGTTCAGGGTGAGATCAGAAACCTGTAGATACATTCTGTACAGGGTGAGATCAGTAACCTGTAGATACATTGTGTACAGGGTGAGATCAGTAACCTGTAGATACATTGTGTACAGGGTGAGATCAGAAACCTGTAGATACATTCTGTACAGGGTGAGATCAGTAACCTGTAGATACATTGTGTACAGGGTGAGATCAGAAACCTGTAGATACATTCTGTTCAGGGTGAGATCAGAAACCTGTAGATACATTCTGTACAGGGTGAGATCAGTAACCTGTAGATACATTGTGTACAGGGTGAGATCAGTAACCTGTAGATACATTGTGTACAGGGTGAGATCAGAAACCTGTAGATACATTCTGTACAGGGTGAGATCAGTAACCTGTAGATACATTGTGTACAGGGTGAGATCAGAAACCTGTAGATACATTGTGTACTGGGTGAGATCAGAAACCTGTAGATACATTGTGTACAGGGTGAGATCAGAAACCTGTAGATACATTGTGTACAGGGTGAGATCAGAAACCTGTAGATACATTGTGTACAGGGTGAGATCAGAAACCTGTAGATACATTGTGTACAGGGTGAGATCAGAAACCTGTAGATACATTCTGTTCAGGGTGAGATCAGAAACCTGTAGATACATTCTGTACAGGGTGAGATCAGTAACCTGTAGATACATTGTGTACAGGGTGAGATCGGAAACCTGTAGATACATTGTGTACAGGGTGAGATCAGAAACCTGTAGATACATTGTGTACAGGGTGAGATCAGAAACCTGTAGATACATTGTGTACAGGGTGAGATCAGAAACCTGTAGATACATTCTGTTCAGGGTGAGATCAGAAACCTGTAGATACATTGTGTACAGGCTGAGATCAGAAACCTGTAGATACATTCCGTAGATACCCATAAGGCCACTCTAGAATCCACTGTAACACAACACATATTGCCTTTCAACACAATACACGCTGTTGAATAAAATTGAAAAGCAATGTTTCAGTCTGTCCTGATAAAACTCATGATCCTTCTTCTATGACCCATTTCCCATGATCCTCCAGTGAGTGCAGTGGCCCAGCAGATCCTGTGGAACTGTCTGATCGAAGATCCCGCCCTGGTGCTTAGGCACTTCCTGGAGAAGCTGACCGTTAGCAATCGACAGGTAGAGGAGCCTTCGTCCATCAAAATACTAATTTCAGTCTCATATGATAGGACCAATAGAATCCTGCCTTCAGATTGGATCACAGCTGGGCCCTCTTCAGTAGGGTACATGTTGTAAAACACTTTGCAACAGAAAACAAAAATCAATGTTGTTATGGACAAAATCTGTTGTTAGTAGACTACCTCCCTGTTTCAAAAAATTTCAAAAAAATTTCTCTATACTGAATACAAAAAATTACGGGTGGTTCTGACACAAAAATGTTTTATGAGACAGAACTCTAAAAGTTCCTTTTTCTTTTTTCATGTTTTTTTTTCATGCTTTTTACAGCAGGCAGGGGAAAAGTTGTACACAGACGTTTCGGTTTGTATCACCTTCTTCATGTATTGGTTTAAGGTTGTTTAAGGATGACCGTGATCGTACCTGCTTTTTCCCCCCATTGGAACACAACCCTCATGTTGTTAATGTGTTTTTCCGTTGAGTTTGAATTGACACGTTTCTATGTGTATCAGGATGAGCTGATGTACATGCTGAGGAAGCTGTTGATGAACATCGGTGACCTCCCGGCCCAGACCTCTCACATCCTCTTCAACTACCTGGTGAGACAAGACATCAGTCAATGTTTATCAGACAGTAGCAGTTTTGATCAATCTGATGACAAGATTAATGAAGATCTCTCTCTTCCCCCTCTACTTCTCTCTCTGTCTCTGTCTGTCTGTCTGTCTGTCTCTCTCTCTCTCTTTCTCTCTCTCTCTCTCTCTCTCTCTCTCTCTCTCTCTCTCTCTCTCTCTCTCTCTCTCTCTCTCTCTCTCTCTGTGTCTCTCTCTCTCTCTCTCTGTCTCTCTTTCTGTCTGTACCCCATTTGCCTGTTTGTCTGTCTGTCTGTCTGTCTCTCTCCCCCCCTCCGCCCTCCCTCACTCCCAGGTGGGGCTGATTATGTACTTTGTGCGTACCCCGTGTGAGTGGGGTATGGATGCCATCTCGGCCACTCTGACCTTCCTGTGGGAGGTGGTGGGATACGTGGAGGGGCTCTTCTTCAAGGACCTCAAACAGACCATGAAGAAGGAGCAGTGTGAGGTCAAGCTGCTGGTCACTGCATCCATGCCAGGTAAAGGTCACTGGATGCCCATGGGAGCCCTGTCATTTGACTGTGTCCCATAGTATAATGTTGACTGTTACATGTGGGTAATACAGTAAATCATGTATGTCCTTGTAGGAACCAAGACCCTTGTAGTACATGGGCAGAATGAGTGTGATATTCCTACCCAGTTGCCTGTACACGAGGACACTCAGTTTGAAGCCTTGCTCAAGGTAAGTTCTCATTATAGAGTTGATCTGCATTCTACAGATCATGACAGAATGAACCTTCTTAGGGATACACTGAAGCCATCCCCAATGCTTTGACCTCTTTCTCTTCACTGACAGGAGTGTCTGGAGTTCTTCCAACATTCCTGAGTCTCGGTCTGCGCACTACTTCCTCATGGACAAGCGCTGGAACCTCATTCACTATTCCAAGGTTGGACTTCCCATCCGTTTTCAAGCAGTGTTATGAACTGTGACATTATGTGTAGATGTCTAGAATGACCATGAGAGTGTCTTCTCCGTCAGTGACTACATAATGTGCTGTCTGTCTGTCTCTCCTTTAGACCTTTGTGAGGGATATCTATCCGTTCAGGAGGTCTGTGTCTCCCCAGCTCAACCTGGTCCACATGCTGCCAGAGAAAGGACAGGAACTCATTCAGAAACAGGTACAGCATGTGATTGTGTGTGTTAGTAGTGCGTTGTGTTTCAGGTTCAAAACTCACAGTTAAAGCCACACTTTGCAATGTGTGCACTACACCAAAGAGGACATACAGTATAAATGACTGAAAATATCACAACTGTGGCTTTAACAGTTTGAGAACTGTGACCAAGCAAGAGAACCTTCTGTTTGTCTGTCCATATCTTTACTGGTGCCTGTCTCAGCCTCTTGTGCATACTCAGTGTCTCCCCCTCATATCGCTCTCTCGCTCCCTCCCCTCTCTCCCTCTCTCCTCTCTCTCCCCTCTCTCCCTCTCTCCCTCTCCCCTCCCCTCTCTCCTCTCTCCCCTCTCTCCTCCTCTCCTCCCTCCCTCCCCCCTCCCTCTCTCCTCTCTCCCCCCTACCCTCTCTCCCTCTCCCTCCCCCCTCCCCTCTCTCCCTCTCCTCCTCCTCCCTCCCCCTCCCTCCCCTCCCTCCCTCCCCCTCCCCCCCTCTCTCCCTCCCTCCCCTCTCTCCCCAGGTGTTTTCCCGTAAACTGGAGGAGGTGGGCCGTGTTCTATTCCCTTATCTCCCCTAACCCAGAACATGCCAGCCATCCACAAACAGTCCCATGTGTCCATGCTCCAAGAGGACCTGCTCCGCCTGCCCTCCTTCCCCCGCACGGCCATTGACGGAGAGTTCTCTCTCTCTTCAGCGAGCCACAGGGTAAGACTGGAGTGGGACGCCTATCTTGAATGGTACCTGAATGAACAAACAAGACAATAAAGAGAGATTATAAGGTTTGGGGGCAATTCCATTTTAATTCCGGTCAATTCAGGAAGTACATCGAAATTCCAATTCCAATTCTCTTCAATGCTTTTCAATGACGACAACTTGGAATTGGAATTTGGTTTACTTTCTGAATTGACTGGAATTGAAATGGAATTGACCCCAACCCTGGAGATTAGTTGCATTTTAAAATGAAGATGTACTGCAGTAAAGTACTGTACTACATTGTGTATCTGTGGTGCATCTTCAAAGTAGACAACACAGATCACAAAACAAAAGTCTACAAACATTTGGAAAGCATAAACGCTAGATGTTTCAAAAAGTATTCAGTGCAAAGGGACTGAGTTAGCCACATATTGTGCCCTCCTCTCCCCAGGCAAGGAGCTCTTCGGCCTGGACACTCTCCACAAAGTCCTGTGGATCAAACTACTAGAAGAGATGTTTCTGGGCATGCCCAGTGAGTACCCGTGGGGGGGATGAGATCATGCTCTTCCTGAACGTGTTCAACGGCTCTGCTGCTACACCCCGAGGACAGCGCCTCCTCAGGCAATACACGGCTACTGCCATTAATACGGCCGTCCACTTCAACCACCTGTTCTCCCTGAGTGGATACCAGTGGCTCCTCCCCACAATGTTGCAGGTGGGTAGTACAGATCTAGGATCCGTTTACAGGTCCAGCAGGTTGATGTTCTCCATTAGAGGCTGAAAATGCTGAACTGATCTTAGAGCAGTTTCATGGTGCTACTTCATCCACCTGCTAAAATACATTTAGCCTCCCTAAATCCTAACCCCGACCATTAGTCACACTGTGCCCGTCGACCATTAACATCGAAAGGGTCCTTCATTTGAGTCAAATATTTGGTCTCTTGTTTTTGTGTTTGTTTATAAGTGAAAACCAATAAACAATCGATCATATGCACGTTTCTTCACGTATTCAGTTTTAGATTCGTTTCCTGGTAAAATAATTTCAAATAACTCATAATGAATGCCTGGGTTCTCAATGTGACTCATATTGGTGCTGAAAGGACAGAACTTTCAACTGTCAATGACAGTTCATTGGGGTCTATGTGTCACGCCTGCTCCCGCTCCCCCTCCCTGGCGCTCGTGGGCGCCAGGCTGCCCATCATTACGCACACCTGTCACCATCGTTACGCGCATCAGCGCTCATTGGACTGACCTGGACTCCTTCCCTTTGTTCATTACCTCCCCTATATCTGTCTGTTCCTCTGTTTGATCCCTGTGTCAGCATTGATGTTGTTTCGTTTCCCCTGTCCAGACGCGGTCCGTGTTTTGTTCCTGTCTGTTTTTTCCATTAAATATTCACTCCCTGTACTTGCTTCACATCTCCCAGCGTCTGTCCTCACACTATGTTTTCTTTCGCACGAGATCGATGAACAAAATGTATAAAGAGGTAATTGCTTATAAATATTCCTAGGCCTAGCCAAAATGGGTTTTAAGGGAACATTCACAGAGATATATTAACTAGGTTAATAATCTGTTTTCTTCGGTGGGAACCCATAGAGAACGTGCATGGGAAATGTTTAGTCCTGCATTAAACTATACCAGTTTATAATTGTATGATAGACTCAATCACAAGAAAAGATTGGAAATGAATGTTAGTGTTGCTGTTAACTGGTAGTTTAGCTGCTGAGAGAGACCCCCAGATCTGGTACATAATTTTTTACAAATTTGTTTGACGTGAAACCGTCACTTTCTTAGAGATTGATTGAAGACAGAATACAAGGATGTTAATAGGAATGGATGTTGACCTGGATGGTGTAATAGATTATTCCATTTGTTTCCACAGACGGGAGAAGACGAAAGAATGACAGAAATATCCTGATGCAGCAAAATTCAGAAGCTAGATAACTGCACAAAATGCACTAACTAATTGATAAAATAAAAAATATATCCATAGAGAGCGCCTGCATCCTAAATGTGATTGGGAATGGTTGCTGAAATGACAGCTCATGCTCAATGAGAAGTGGTCGAGCTTTTCTTTTCACCGGTCTGTCAATTACAAAATATAGATATTGAATATTGGAATGTACAGTTGATGTCAGAAGTGTTCATGTTAATGAAGCACTGTGAAGGGCATTTCTGCTCTTTCTCTGTCTGTCGCTCTGTGTGTGTGTGTGTGTGTATATACAGTTGAAGTCAGAAGTTTACATACACTTAGGTTGGAGTCATTAAAACTCGTTTTTCAACCACTCCACAAATGTCTTGTTAACAAACTATAGTTTTGGCAAGTCAGTTAGGACATCTACTTTGTGCATGACACAAGTAATTTTTCCAACAATTGTTTACAGACAGATTATTTCACTTATAATTCACTGTATCACAATTCCAGTGGGTCAGAAGTTTACACTAAGTTTACACTAAGTTGACTGTGCCTTTAAACAGCTTGGAAAATTCCAGAAAATGATGTCATGGCTTTAGAAGCTTCTGATAGGCTAATTGACATCATTTGAGTCAATTGGAGGTGTACCTGTGGATGTATTTCAAGGCCTACCTTCAAACTCAGTGCCTCTTTGCTTGACATCATGGGAAAATCAAAAGAAATCAGCCAAGACCTCAGAGGAAAAATTGTAGACCTCCACAAGTCTGGTACATCCTTGGGAGCAATTTCCAAACACCTGAAGGTACTGCGTTCATCTGTACAAACAATAGTACGCAAGTATAAACACCATGGGACCACGCAGCCGTCATACCGCTCAGGAAGGAGACGTGTTCTGTCTCCTGGAGATGAACGTATTTGGTGCGAAAAGTGCAAATCAATCCCAGAACAACAGCAAAGGACCTTGTGAAGATGCTGGAGGAAACAGGTACAAAAGTATATATCTCCACAGTAAAATTAGTCCTATATCGACATAACCTGAAAGGCCACTCAACAAGGAAGAAGCCACTGCTCCAAAACCGCCATAAAAAAGCCAAACTACGGTTTGCAACTGCACATGGGGACAAAGATCGTACTTTTTGGAGAAATGTCCTCTGGTCTGATGAAACAGAAATAGAACTGTTTGGCATTAAAGACCATCATTATGTTTGGAGGAAAAGGGGGGGGATTGCAAGGCAAAGAACACCATCCCATCCGTGACGCACAGGTGTTGCAGCATCATGCTGTGGGGGTGCTTTGCTGCAGGAGGGACTGGTGCACTTCACAAAATAGATGGCATCATGAGGAAGGAAAATTATGTGGATATATTGAAGCAACATCTCAAGACATCAGTCAGGAAGTTGAAGCTTGGTTGCAAATGGGTCTTCCAAATGAACAATGACCCCAAGCATACTTCCAAAGTTGTGGCTAAATGGCTTAAGGACAACAAAGTCAAGGTATTGGAGTGGCCATCACAAAGCCCTGACCTCAATCCTATAGAAAATGTGTGGGCAGAACTGAAAAAGTGTGTGCGAGCAAGGAGGCCTACAAACCTGACTCAGTTACACCAGCTCTGTCAGGAGGAACGGGCCAAATTTCACCCAACTTATTGTGGGAAGCTTGTGGAAGGCTACCCAAAACGTTTGACCCAAGTTAAATAATTTAAAGGCAATGCTACCAAATACTAATTGAGTATATGTAAACTTCTGACCCACTGGGAATGTGATGAAAGAAATAAAAGCTGAAATAAATTATTCTATCTACTATTATTCTGACATTTCACATTCTTAAAATAAAGTGGGGATCCTAACTGACCTAAAACAGGGAATTTTTACTAGGATTAAATGTCAGGAATTGTGAAAAACTGAGTTTAAATGTATTTGGCTAACTTGTATGTAAACTTCCGACTTCAACTGTATTTGGAAATACTTTTGGAAAGTATTGGCATGTAGGTTTAGTTGAAAATACTGAAATACACAGACGGGTGTATTTTCAAATACAAATATTGAAATACTTCATGCATTTGAACCCTGGTCTGTTTGGTCCTAGGAGTATTTGAAATGTATTTGGAAACAAGTACTTTAAAATAGTTTAAAATAGTATTTATAGAAAATTATTTGAATACTTCAAATAGAAGTAGTTGATTCGGCCACATTATTTGAAAATACTTAAATACAGTAAATAAGTATTTAAAATACAAATACTTAAACGCTCATGTATTTGAACCGGAGGACTGATGCCAAGATGCTGCTTCAACCCAGCTTTAGGAGGCCACAGAAAATGCAGCCCAAATCCCAAAATTCATTCTGAATTGTGCCTACACATGGTGTTACAATATGACAATGCCTTCTTACAAGTTCGTATGATTTCTCCCTGTAATGTGTTGTAGGCCTATGGTGACTATGAGAGTAACCCACTGTAATGTGTTGTAGGCCTATGGTGACTATAAGAGTAACCCACTGTAATGTGTTGTAGGCCTATGGTGACTATGAGAGTAACCCACTGTAATGTGTTGTAGGCCTATGGTGACTGAAAGTAACCCACTGTAATGAGTTGTAGGCCTATGGTGACTATGAGAGTAACCAACTGTAATGTGTTGTAGGCCTATGGTGACTATGAGAGTAACCCACTGTAATGTGTTGTAGGCCTATGGTGACTATGAGAGTAACCCACTGTAATGCGTTGTAGGCCTATGGTGACTATGAGAGTAACCCACTGTAATGTGTTGTAGGCCTATGGTGACTATGAGAGTAACCCACTGTAATGTGTTGTAGGCCTATGGTGACTGAAAGTAACCCACTGTAATGAGTTGTAGGCCTATGGTGACTATGAGAGTAACCAACTGTAATGTGTTGTAGGCCTATGGTGACTATGAGAGTAACCCACTGTAATGTGTTGTAGGCCTATGGTGACTATGAGAGTAACCCACTGTAATGTGTTGTAGGCCTATGGTGACTATGAGAGTAACCCACTGTAATGTGTTGTAGGCCTATGGTGACTATGAGAGTAACCCACTGTAATGCGTTGTAGGCCTATGGTGACTATGAGAGTAACCCACTGTAATGTGTTGTAGGCCTATGGTGACTATGAAAGTAACCCACTGTAATGTGTTACAGGCCTATGCTGACTATGAGAGTAACCCACTGCTGAGACAGGGGATAGAGTTCTGCTGCAGACAGTTCTACATCCTGCACCGTAAACCCTTCATCCTCCAGCTGTTTGCCAGCGTGGCCCCACTGCTGGAGTTCACAGTAAGTGTGTGTGCATCTCTCTGATTCAGAGGGCTTGGGTTAAATGCAGAAGACACATTTCGGTTGAATGCATTCAGTTGTGCAGCTGACTAGGTATCCCCTTTACATGATAAGCCTATCTGCATCTGCGTGTGTTGTCTGACCATGTGACTGTGTCTCCCTCCCAGACGTGCACCAGCACAGGCCTGTCTAAGGGGGTGTCTGCTCAGTGCCTGTTTGACCTGCTGGTCTCTCTGGAGGGAGAGACACGTGATACCCTGGATGCCCTGGAGCTGGTTAAGGCTGAGAAACCCCTACGATCCCTGGGTAAACACCACCACCTCAACCCCCCTGGGTCCCATCCCTCAGGGCTATTAGATCATTAGAGGTTGTGTCCGAAATGGCACTCTATTCAATATCCTGTATGCCATTTATCAGACGCTTCTATCCAAAGTGACTTACAGTCATGCATGCATACATTGTACGTACAGATGGCCCCGGGAATCGAACCCACCATCCTGGCACTGCAAGCACCATGCTCTACTAACTGAGCTACAGAGGATCACACTCCCTATACTGTGCTACTTGTGACCAGCCCAAATAGTTTTGCTGGCGTGGCCCATTGTTTTTTGTTATGACAGCGTGAGCTGATCAGGAGAAAATAAAAACTTAGGGACCTAGTTATAGACTCTAACTAAGGCCTGGAGTTTCTCCTTGTCAGGTTTCTCTAGTTATAGACTCTTACTAAGGCCTGGAGTTTCTCCTTGTCAGGTTTCTCTAGTTATATACTCTTACTAAGGCCTGGAGTTTCTCCTTGTCAGGTTTCTCTAGTTATAGACTCTTACTAAGGCCTGGAGTTTCTCCTTGTCAGGTTTCTTCTAGTTATAGACTCTTACTAAGGCCTGGAGTTTCACCTTGTCAGGTTTCTCCTAGTTAATAGACTCTTACTAATGCCTGGAGTTTCTCCTTGTCAGGTTTCTCTAGTTATAGACTCAGGCCTGGAGTTTCTCCTTGTCAGGTTTCTCTAGTTATAGACTCTTACTAAGGCCTGGAGTTTCTCCCTGTCAGGTTTCTTCTAGTTATAGACTCTTACTAAGGCCTGGAGTTTCACCTTGTCAGGTTTCTCCTAGTTAATAGACTCTTACTAAGGCCTGGAGTTTCTCCTTGTCAGGTTTCTCTAGGTATAGACTCAGACCTGGAGTTTCTCCTTGTCAGGTTTCTTCTAGTTATAGACTCAGGCCTGGAGTTTCTCCTTGTCAGATTTCTCTTAGTTATAGACTCAGGCCTGGAGTTTCACCTTGTCAGGATTCTCCTAGTTATAGACTCTTACTAAGGCCTGGAGTTTCTCCTTGTCAGGTTTCTCTTAGTTATAGACTCTTGCCTGGAGTTTCACCTTGTCAGGATTCTCCTAGTTATAGACTCTTACTAAGGCCTGGAGTTTCTCCTTGTCAGGTTTCTCCTAGTTATAGACTCTTACTAAGGCCTGGAGTTTCTCCTTGTCAGGTTTCTTCTAGTTATAGACTCTTACTAAGGCCTGGAGTTTCTCCTTGTCAGGTTTCTCCTAGTTATAGACTCTTACTAAGGCCTGGAGTTTCTCCTTGTCAGGTTTCTCTAGTTATAGACTCTTACTAAGGCCTGGAGTTTCTCCTTGTCAGGTTTCTCTAGTTATAGACACTTACTAAGGCCTGGAGTTTCTCCTTGTCAGGTTTCTCCTAGTTATAGACTCTTACTAAGGCCTGGAGTTTCTCCTAGTTATAGTCAACAATAGAACTTGACTGATAATGGTAATGTTCTTCCTACAGCATATCTTAAGGCCTGAAAGTGCTTCAGCATGAATTCAATTGGTTCTATCTGTTTCAGACTTCTGCTATGGTAGTGAGGACCTGGCCTTCTCCATCAGTGAGTCCATCAAGCTGTGTGTGACGGTAGTGGCCTACGCCCCAGAGTCTTTCAGGAGGTGTGGCTTCACTTCACATCACTCACCACCAGCCCAATATAGCAACATTGTACAGTAGGCTTAGTATATGTTAACACCCTCTCCTATCTTCTCCTGTGTGTGTTTTCATGCCTGCGTGTGTGTGTGTGTATGTGTTTATCGTTGTGTGTGCACTGTATCAGTCTACAGATGCTGATGGTGCTGGAGGCCCTGGTGCCGTGTTTTCTCCAGAAGCTGAAGAGCAACACCATGACCATGGAGTCAGCCTCGGCAGCGCGGGACGAGATCGCCGCCATCGCCGCCCTGGCCACCTCCCTGCAAGCCCTGCTCTACAGCTCAGAGACCCTCACACGGTCAGACACACACACGCACACACACATACATACATACACACACACACACACACACACACACACACACACACATACAAGCACAAGCTATGCATCTGATAAGCAGATATGGCCCATCATGTGTTCCAGCCCTAATTGAAAGTGACATTTGTCATTTTTCTCCTCCATCTCCCCTCCCCTCCATCTCTCCTCCCCTCCATCTCCCCTCCCCTCCATCTCTCCTCCCCTCCATCTCTCCTCCCCTCCATCTCTCCTCCCCTCCATCTCTCCTCCCCTCTATCTCCCCTCCCCTCCATCTCCCCTCCCCTCCATCTCTCCTCCCTCCATCTCCTCTCCTCCATCTCCTCCCTCCATCTCCCTTCCCTCCATCTCCTCTCCTCCATCTCTCCTCCCCTCCATCTCTCCTCCCCTCCATCTCCCCTCCCCTCCATCTCCCCTTCCCTCCATCTCTCCTCCCCTCCCACCCCTCTCAGGCCTATGACTGCCCCCCAGTTGAGTCGCTGTGACCAGGGACACAAAGGGGCAACGACTGCCAACCACGCCATGTCTGGAGGACCCAACACCAGGTGTGGAGTAGCCTACTGTAGGCATGGTCCATTAGGGTGCCATTTTGGACACAGTCCGGCAGGTGTAAAGTCCATGACTTATTTCACCTTCATTTAAGTCTCTTAAAGACACTGTACCATGTGGTAGTTGTTATGAACATATTGTTGTTTTATTACTTTTCCTAATTTTCTTAATAACTGAAATACATAAATGTAGTGTTGTTGATGTTCCTGGATGCTGTTTTGCTGTAGTGATATCAATTCACTCAAAGACAATAGAAGATGTCCCATCTGTTTATACCACAATTGGTATAAATGATCATGTTTCATGGATGCTTGTTTGTGTCGTGTACTCGTGTTGCTTGGTGTCAATGTCAGTCGCCTTGTGTCCGGCATCAGGGACAACCTTCACCTGCTGGAGGAGGGCCAGGGGATGCCCCGCGAGGAGCTGGACGAGCGCATCGCCCGCGAGGAGTTCCGCCGGCCCAGGGAGTCCCTCCTGAACATCTGCACAGAGTTCTACAAGCACTGCGGCCCGCGCCTCAAGATCCTGCAGAACGTGGCCGGGGAACCCCGTGTCACCGCCTTGGAGCTGCTGGACATCAAGTCCCACATGAGGTGACTGGTTGGATTTAGTGCATAGTGTTTTAACCAGGTGGAAACTATCCTAATTTAATGCCCATTGTGAAGCACCCACCTGGGTGACAGTGGCCACGTGTGAGATACACTTTAACCATGTATGACATCGCTATTCACTGTGACATGGTATTGACTCATACAGGGACCTGATTTGACATGATTTGCAGAAACTTCTATAATTGTGCGTGTGTGATTGTGTGTGTACAATATGTATGCCTTTATGTGTGGGAGTGAGTGCTGTGTGTGTGTGTAATTCCCTGACCCTGCGTGCGGTTGTGCATGTGTATATGATTGCGTGTGTGTTTTTGTGTATGATCGTGTGTGTGTGTGTGTGTGTGTGTGTGTGTGCGTGTGGTTATGTGTTTTCCCCCAGATTGGCAGAGATCGCCCACTCCCTCCTCAAGCTGGCCCCCTACGACAGCCTGACCATGGAGAGCCGAGGCCTACGCCGCTACGTCACCGAGATGCTGCCCATCACCGATTGGTCGTCCGAGGCCGTGCGGCCCGCCCCTCATCCTCATCCTGGAAGCGGCTCGACCGCATGTTCAACAAGATCCACAAGATGCCTACGCTCAGGTGCGCTCGCCACAGGCTCTGTGCTCCAGGTCTGTTGCCGCGCTGCGCGCCCTTTAACCCTTGCTCCTTCACAACCGTACCATACTGTGGTGTTACAGTGGAGTGAAGTACCGTACTGTGGCGTTACAGTGGAGTGAAGTACCGTACTGTGGCGTTACAGTGGAGTGAAGTACCAAACCGTACTGTGGCGTTACAGTGGAGTGAAGTACCAAACCGTACTGTGGCGTTACAGTGGAGTGAAGTACCATACCGTACTGTGGCGTTACAGTGGAGTGAAGTACCGTACTGTGGCGTTACAGTGGAGTGAAGTACCGTACTGTGGCGTTACAGTGGAGTGAAGTACCGTACTGTGGCGTTACAGTGGAGTGAAGTACCACAGCTGAAGTCAACTCTGTTCCTAGCCCAGCTTGCTGAACTAGCCAGAGTAGTGCACTGCTGCTTCCGTGGGTGTAAGTGTCATCGCTGCTGGCTGCTCACAGTTTGATTGTGTGTGTGTTGTATCTTTGTAAAGTCCTATGACTGCTGAGTTTGGCTCTGCTTATGTGTGTGTCTGTGAGCTCTGTGATGTCATCTTTCATTATGAACTGCTTTCGGCTCACATAGAGAGTCATCAGAACCTGGACCTGGTTATTGATACCTCTGCTGACTAGTGATGGGATTGTCTATTTAATAGCCTTTCCAAACCAAACGTTTTCAAAATGTGAAATTATAGTGTGGTATTTTGTTAAGTGTGTGCTGGGTTTGTGGTGGATGTGTGTATCAGTGGAGGCTGGTAGGAGGATCTATAGGAGGACGGGCACATTGTAATGGCTGGAATGGAATAACTGGAACGGTATCAAACATATGGAAAGCACATGTTTGACTCTGTTCTCCTATAGCTCCTCCCACCAGCCTCCTCTGTTGTGTATGTCTATGAGCGTGATTAGTAAGTTAATGTGTGTGTGTGTGTGTGTGTGTGAGCGAGCCTGTGTGTACGTGTGTGTTTATACTGATTGTGTGTGTGTACCTGTGTGTACCCTACAGGAGACAGGTGGAGTGGGAGGCGGCCAGTAGTCTGATTGAAGGTATCTGTCTGACTCTCCAGCGTCAGCCAATCATCTCCTTCCTCCCTCACCTCCGCTCCCTCATCAACGTCTGTGTCAACCTGGTGAGGAGTGGTCACACACACACACACACACACCTCAAATACACACTGTGCTGTGACTTAACTATGATGTTGCTTGTTTGCGTGTGTGTGTGTGTTTCTCTCTGTGTGTGTGTGTGTGTGTGTGTGTTTCTCTCTGTGTGTGTGTGTGTATTTCTCTCTCTCTGTGTGTGTGTGTGTGTATTTCTGTGTGTGTGTGTGTGTGTGTGTGAATTTCTCTGTGTGTGTATTTCTCTCTCTCTCTGTGTGTGTGTGTTTCTCTGTGTGTGTGTGTGTGTGTATTTCTCTGTGTGTGTGTGTGTGTGTGTATTTCTCTGTGTGTGTGTGTGTTTCACTGTGTGTGTGTATTTCTGTGTGTGTGTGTGTGTGTGTGTGTATTTCTCTGTGTTTTTGTGTGTGTGTGTTGTTTGTGTGTGTGTGTGTGTGTGTGTGTATTTCTCTGTGTGTGTGTGTGTGTGTATTTCTCTCTCTCTCTGTGTGTGTGTGTGTGTGTGTGTGTGTGTGTGTGTGTGTGTGTGTTTGTGTGTATTTCTCTCTCTGTGTGTGTGTGTGTGTATTTCTGTGTGTGTGTGTGTGTTTTCACTGTGTGTGTGTATTTCTGTGTTGTGTGTGTGTGTGTGTGTGTGTGTATTTCTCTGTTTGTGTGTGTGTGTGTGCGTGTGTTTCTGTCTGTGTGTGTGTGTGTGTGTGTGTGTGTGTATTTATCTGTGTGTGTGTATGTGTGTGTGTGTATTTCTCTCTGTGTGTGTGTGTGTGTGTGTGTGTATTTCTCTGTGTGTATGTGTGTGTGTGTATTTCTGTGTGTGTGTGTGTTTCAGGTGATGGGGGTAGTAGGTCCCTCCAGTGTGGCTGATGGACTGCCCCTGCTCCACCTGAGCCCCTACCTGTCCCCCCCTCTACCCTTCAGCACAGCAGTGGTACGCCTGGTGGCTCTGCAGATACAGGTGACTGACTACCGAGCCCAAGAACAGACCTCTGGGGAACTGTGTGTGTGTCTGTTGTGTGTGTGTGTGTGTGTGTGTGTGTGTATGTTGTGTGTCTGTTGTGTGTGTGTGTGTGTGTATGTTGTGTGTCTGTTGTGTGTGTGTGTGTGTGTGTGTGTGTGTGTGTGTGTGTGTGTGTGTGTGTCTGTCATAATGAAACATGTATTTTGTTCTCTTTCCTGATTGACAGGCTTTGAAGGATGACTTCCCTCTGAGCCATGTGATCTCCCCCTTCACCAATCAGGAGAGGCGAGAGGGCATGCTGCTCAACCTGCTTATTCCATTCGTGCTGACTGTGGGGTCAGGGAGCAAAGGTCAGAGCCCTGGGTCAAGAGGTCAAATGTCACCAATCTGTGTGTGTATGTATGCATACGTGCGTCTGAAATAATGGCTGTGTTCCAGCCAGACTTGAATGTCACCTTGCAGTCACCTGCCAGATCTCACAGCGCCTGGATAGGTGTTAAAAATATCAGTTACCTGCATCATATATATAACAATCTGATGCTCGCCTGCACCATCGATGACCTGGCACCCAACGAATAGTTGATATGTGTTGCACAACTGCAATGTGGTCGGCCTGGAACGCAACCAATGTGTGTGTATGTGTTTGTTCCCCCTCTGCAGACTCCCCACACCTGGAGCAGCCAGAGGTCTCCCTGCTCCTGCAGACGGTCATCAACATCCTGCTCCCGCATCATCAGCACGTCCCCGACCAAGAACTTCATGCTGGACACGTTCCCCGCCCACTGCTCCACCCCCGGGGACCAGGGCAAGGACCTGAGGAGAGAGGGCCTGGCCAGAGTCCACCAGTCAGGCTGCATACCTGGGTAGGGTTAGACTTATGCAGACTTAGACTATTTAGAATAAGACTTACACTTAGAACTTACATTTATTCTAAGGGAACTTTATTTTCCCTGCGATAGACTAGCGTCCTGTCCAGTTAGTGTACTTGTACATCAAGCTGCCTCACATTACAGAAACAGGAGATAGACTAGCGTCCTGTCCAGGGGGTGTACTTGTACATCAAGCTGCCTCACGTTACAGAAACAGGAGATAGACTAGTGTCCTGTCCAGGGGGTGTACTTGTACATCAAGCTGCCTCACGTTACAGAAACAGGAGATAGACTAGCGTCCTGTCCAGGGGTGTACTTGTACATCAAGCTGCCTCACGTTACAGAAACAGGAGATAGACTAGCGTCCTGTCCAGGGGGTGTACTTGTACATCAAGCTGCCTCACGCTCCTATGAGCCGTTCAGGCTCGCATAAACCAAGACTCGTGCATAGCTACTTAGACTTAGACTTACATTTAGAACATCCATTTTATTCTGAGGGAAGTCTGTTCTGCAGGGTTCTGATTTAGGCTCCAGTGGCAGAGTGGGAGGATGAGGTGTTGAATAATAGTGGATGGCTGGTTAAAAGATGTAGGAGCTGATGGGTTGTTGATGGAGGTGGTGTTTCTCTCTCCATTACTTTCTCTCTTTTTCTCTATCTCCCTGCCTTTCTCTTCGTCTGACTCCTCCCTTTCTCTGTCTTTCTCTCCCCCTCTCTCCACTTTCTCTCCCCTCTCTCTCTCCCCTCTCCCCTCTCTCTCTCCCTCTCTCTCCCCTCCCTCTCTCCCCCTCTCTCTCCCTCTCTCTCCCCACTCTCTCTACCCCCTCCTCCCTCCCCCTCTCTCTCCCCCTCTCTTACCCCCTCCCTCCTCCCTCTCTTCCCCTCTCTCCCCTACTCTCTCTACCCCCCTCCCTCCCTCTCTCTACCCCATCTCTCTCCCCTCCTCCCCTCTCTTCCCCCTCCTCCCCCTCCCTCCCCTCTATTCCCCCTCTCTCTCCCCTCCTCCCCCTCTCTCCCCTCCTCCCCCTCTCTTCCCCCTCTCTCTCCCCTCCTCCCCTCTCTCCCCCAGCTCTAAAGGTGGTGCTAGTGTGTTTTGAGCGGCAGCTGGGGAACCAATGGTATCGCCTCAGCCTGCAGGTCAAGGAGATGTCTCTGAGGAAGGTGGGAGGCCTGGCCTTCTGGGACTTCATAGACTTCATAGTGCGCACTCGGATCCCCATCTTCGTCCTGCTGCGCCCTTTATCCAGTGCAAGGTAGGAGTCCTGTGTAGTATTATACTGTATCCTCCATTCTGTATAGTATTATACTGTACCCTCCATTCTGTGTAGTATTATACTGTACCCTCCATTCTGTGTAGTATTATACTGTATCCTCCATTCTGTATAGTATTATACTGTATCCTCCATTCTGTGTAGTATTATACTGTACCCTCCATTCTGTGTAGTATTATACTGTATCCTCCATTCTGTGTAGTATTATACTGTATCCTCCATTCTGTATAGTATTATACTGTATCCTCCATTCTGTGTAGTATTATACTGTATCCTCCATTCTGTATAGTATTATACTGTACCCTCCATTCTGTGTAGTATTATACTGTACCTCCATTCTGTATAGTATTATACTGTATCCTCCATTCTGTGTAGTATTATACTGTATCCTCCATTCTGTGTAGTATTATACTGTATCCTCCATTCTGTATAGTATTATACTGTATCCTCCATTCTGTGTAGTATTATACTGTATCCTCCATTCTGTGTAGTATTATACTGTATCCTCCATTCTGTGTAGTATTATACTGTATCCTCCATTCTGTATAGTATTATACTGTATCCTCCATTCTGTGTAGTATTATACTGTATCCTCCATTCTGTATAGTATTATACTGTATCCTCCATTCTGTGTAGTATTATACTGTATCCTCCATTCTGTGTAGTATTATACTGTATCCTCCATTCTGTATAGTATTATACTGTATCCTCCATTCTGTGTAGTATTATACTGTATCCTCCATTCTGTGTAGTATTATACTGTATCCTCCATTCTGTGTAGTATTATACTGTATCCTCCATTCTGTATAGTATTATACTGTATCCTCCATTCTGTGTAGTATTATACTGTATCCTCCATTCTGTATAGTATTATACTGTATCCTCCATTCTGTGTAGTATTATACTGTATCCTCCATTCTGTATAGTATTATACTGTATCCTCCATTCTGTGTAGTATTATACTGTATCCTCCATTCTGTATAGTATTATACTGTATCCTCCATTCTGTGTAGTATTATACTGTATCCTCCATTCTGTGTAGTATTATACTGTATCCTCCATTCTGTGTAGTATTGTCACAAACGAGACTCCCGCTGTTCCTCCTGCTCACCACCAGAGGGAACCCTCTCCTGAGTATTAAACCCCTGAACTACATTTCCCACATACCTGGCTCTGATTACCGTTGCACCTGACTCCCATCAGTAGACTATTTAGGTGCTCTCAAACTCTCTCTCTTTGCGAAGTCTTGTTTACCCTGGTGATCATTTCTGAGCGTTTTCGCCTGTGTCTGTCTGCCCGTGGATTTACTCTGGACTGTTTTCCCTCCTTGATTCTTTGCTGCCTGCCCTGGACTATATTCTTTACTGGACTGATTTTTGTAAGCTTGCTGCCTGCCCTGACCTTATGCCTGTACTTGGATTACGAGTTGCCTTATCCCTACTGTTGTGTCTGCTGGCGATTGACCCTGTTTGTACGACCCAGATTGTAATAAAACTGCAAATGGATCCTCACTCTCCTGGAGCGTCATTACAGAAGACTTCGCCAACACACGATCCAGCAGCTCTGGTTCAGATGTCCACGGAGATCTCCACTCAAGCTCACCAACTCGCCATTCATCAACAGCAGCTAACCCATTTAACTACAGTAACAGAGGAACTCGTCAGACGCTACAGAAGTTGCCGGTGTGCGCTAACGAACCCAGCCCTCCTCCACCCGAACGGAGTGTGGGCGCTTCTCCACCACCGTCACTCACAGTTAACCCACGTCTGGCTCTCCCCTGATAAGTTCGACGGCAACCCAACTAAAAGTAAGGGATTTCTACTGCAATGTTCATTATTCATTGATCAACAACCAGCTATGTATGTCACCGATGCCAGCAAGATTTCCTTGGTATGCTCACTCCTCGCTGACAAGGCGTTAGAGTGGGTGACGGCGGTTTGGAGAGAGGATGGCACTGCTTTTCCATCGTTGGTACCTTTCTTCAACGCTTCGGGAAATATTTGAACACCCGGAGGGGAGGTATGAGAGCTGATGACCGACTACTTGCGTTGAGCCAGGGCAGGAATACCGCAGCAGAATATGCTTTGACATTTCGCACTCTAGCAGCTCAAACCGACTGGGTGGAGAGCACACTTAAACTGCTCTTTCGCAAGGGACTCAGCTTGGAGTTGCAATCCGAACTGGCCTGCCGAGATGAAGGGAAATCGCTGAATCAATTCATCGAACTAACCATTCAGATTGACAATCTGATTCGTTCACGTCGTCCACTCAGAACGGTACCCACCAGCACACAATACCCGGTCACTCTGTCTCAAACTGAACCCATGCAGCTCGGATATACTCACCTGACTCCGGAAGAACGAGAGAACGCCGCATACGTCAACATCTCTGCCTCTATTGTGGTCAACCGGGCCATCTGAGGGCGTTTTGCCCCACAAGACCACCTCCTCGTAATCCCTCTTCGGTGAGTCCTTGTGTTCAAGCACATCATTCCAGTTCTTGCATCAAAGTACCTATAGTATTATCTCTAGAGGGCAATCATATATCCACATCAGCTCTATTAGACTCAGGAGCAGCCGGGAACTTTATGTCTCACGAGTTTGCCCAACAACAACAACTCCCATTAATCTCCTGTAACTCTCAATTAGCAGTGGAGGCGCTAGATGGACGGCCTCTCGGCGATGGGAGGGTCCTGCACACCACCGTGGACCTTCAACTACAGACCGGTACCCTTCACACTGAGGTAATTCGTTTCTACGTCATCTCATCACCTCATAACCCGGTTATTCTTGGACTCCCCTGGCTACGTCAACATAATCCCCTCATCTCATGGAGGGAGGGTCGTATCATCAAATGGGACCCGTCATGTCACTCCAACTGCTTAACTGGCAGCCCTTCACTCTCCATTCAGACCGTCACGCTAAAGGACGAGCCGGTCCTTTTCCCCACTCTTCCCATTGAATACTCTGACCTCATCGAAGCTTTTAGCAAGACCAAGGCGATGGAACTCCCCCTCCACCGATCAAGCGACTGTTCCATCGAACTATTACGAGGCACAACACCACCTAAGGGCCGAATCTTCCCCTATCACAACCCGAATCAGAAGCCATGAACAACTATATCGAGGAGGAACTTTCGAAGGGGTTCATTAGAACGTCGACATCACCTGCAGCCTCTGGCTTCTTCTTTGTTAAAAAAAAGACGGTGGCCTACGCCCCTGTATCGACTACCGGGTCTCAACGACATCACCGTCAAGTTTGATATCCTTTACCGCTGGTACCAGCTGCCCTAGAACAACTCCGCGAAGCCAAGTACTTCTCCAAACTGGACCTCCGCAGCGCCTACAATCTCATTCGCATCCGGGACGGTGATGAATGGAAGACAGCCTTCTCTACCAGCACTGGGCACTATGAGTATTTGGTGATGCCTTCGGGCTGTCCAATAGTCCGTCCGTATTTCAGTCGTTTATCAATGACGTCTTTCGGGACATGCTTAATCGTTGGGTAATTGTTTACATCGGTGACATTCGTCTATTCCAACACCTATGAGGAACACGTGCAACACGTGAGAACAGTATTACAACGACTCATTGATCACCAATTATACGCCAAAGCAGAGAAGTGCGAATTTCACCAGACTTCACGTCTTTCTTGGGCTACATCATCAACCAGGAGGGAGTCGCCATGGACGAGAAGAAGGTCAAGGCCGTTTCTAGACTGGCCACTGCCAGTAACCTTAAAGGAGTTACAACGCTTCTGGGATTTGCGAACTTCTACCGACGCTTCATCAGGAATTTCAGCTCGGTAGCCTCTCCCTTAACCTCTATGACTAAGAGAAATGCACCACACCTCACCTGGTCAACTACAGCACAGGAGGCTTTCGGAGAACTCAAGTCACGTTTCACATCTGCCCCCATCCTCCACCACCCTAATCCTGAAATCCCGTTTTACAGTTGAGGTGGACGCTTCTAATACGGGCATTGGAGCCATCCTCTCACAGCGGCACGGATCCCCACTCAAGCTCTATCCGTGCGCCTATTACTCCCGCAAACTTAGTCCAGCCGAACAGAACTATGACGTCGGAAACCGAGAACTGTTGGCCATGAAAGCAGCTATGGAGGAGTGGCGTCATTGGCTGGAGGGAGCTAAACACCCGTTTGTGATTCTAACTGACCACAAGAATCTGGAATACTTGCGATCTGCCAAGAGACTGAATCCCAGACAAGCGAGGTGGGCTCTCTTCTTTACACGATTTGACTTCACCGTTACCTATCGTCCCGGTTCAAAGAACACCAAAGCAGACGCATTATCACGCCAACACGACGGTGTAGTTCCCACTGAATCCAAGGAAACCCTGCTTCCTGAGTCATTAATCGTGGCCCCTATTCAGTGGGACATCATGACAGAGCTCACCCAGGCCAATTCACAAAAGACCCCTCCTCCCGAATGCCCCCTAACAAAACTTTTGTACCTCAGGATCTCTGTCAGAAAGTGCTACAGCAAGTTCACTCCGTACTCAGCTCCGGTCATCCTGGAATCGCTGCCACTGTTCACCTGCTTCAGAACAGCTTTTGGTGGCCAACCTTGCGGGCAGACACAATAAAATTCATTAACGAATGCACCACCTGTAACACAAGCAAACATCTCAGACAACTACCATCGGGCCCACTGCAACCACTGCCAGTTCCCCCACCGACCATGGTCCCATCTTGCCATAGACTTTATTACCGATCTTCCCAAGTCCAATGGGAACACCACAATACTCACTGTCATAGATCGCTTCTCCAAGGCCTGCCGGTTGATTCCACTTCCCAAACTGCCCACAGCATTGGAAACAGCCGAACTCATGTGCAACCTTGTGTTTCGCTTCTATGGCCTGCCTGAGGACATCGTGTCGGACCGGGGGCCCCAATTCACATCCAGAGTATGGTCAGCATTCTTCCAACAACTCAACATCAACATTAGCCTCACTTCAGGATATCACCCACAATCTAATGGTCAGACAGAACGCCTCAATCAGGAGATCACCCGGTTTCTCAGAGCCTACTGTCATCAGAACCAAGCAGACTGGAGTCGATTCCTCATGTGGGCGGAGTATGCACAGAACTCACTCCAGAAACCCTCCACCGGTCTAACTCCATTCCAATGTGTCATGGGCTTCCAACCTCCCCTATTTCCATGGTCAGGGGAACCCACCGAGGTACCCTCTAATTATCGTATCTCTCCCACTTTTCATGTATCACTTCTCAAACCCGCTGGTGGTCCGAGAGCGGAGGAGGAGGAGCAGACCAGTGATCAGGGCCCCCCACCCATCTTGGTGGACGGCGAGGAGGCATATCAGGTTCGAGATCTACTCGATTCCAGACACCGCGGGGCAGGCTCCTCCAATATCTGGTGGATTGGGAGGTGGGACCCGAAGAGCGATCCTGGGTTAATACAGAGGACATACTCGACCCCGCACTCATGACTGAGTTCCATAGGACGCACCCGGAGAAACCGGCCCCCGACCTCGAGGAAGACCCCGGCGTCGTTCGCCTCTTGCGTCAGGAGCCGCTCGCAGGGGGCTCTGTCTAAACGAGACTCCGCTGTTCCTCCTGCTCACCACCAGAGGGAACCCTCTCCTGAGTATTAAACCCCTGAACTACATTTCCCACATACCTGGCTCTGATTACCGTTGCACCTGACTCCCATCAGTAGACTATTTAGGTGCTCTCAAACTCTCTCTCTTTGCGAAGTCTTGTTTACCCTGGTGATCATTTCTGAGCGTTTTCGCCTGTGTCTGTCTGCCCGTGGATTTACTCTGGACTGTTTTCCCTCCTTGATTCTTTGCTGCCTGCCCTGGACTATATTCTTTACTGGACTGATTTTTGTAAGCTTGCTGCCTGCCCTGACCTTATGCCTGTACCTGGATTACGAGTTGCCTTATCCCTACTGTTGTGTCTGCTGGCGATTGACCCTGTTTGTACGACCCAGATTGTAATAAAACTGCAAATGGATCCTCACTCTCCTGGAGCGTCATTACAAGTATTATACTGTATCCTCCATTCTGTATAGTATTATACTGTATCCTCCATTCTGTGTAGTATTATACTGTATCCTCCATTCTGTATAGTATTATACTGTATCCTCCATTCTGTGTAGTATTATACTGTATCCTCCATTCTGTGTAGTATTATACTGTATCCTCCATTCTGTATAGTATTATACTGTATCCTCCATTCTGTGTAGTATTATACTGTATCCTCCATTCTGTATAGTATTATACTGTATCCTCCATTCTGTGTAGTATTATACTGTATCCTCCATTCTGTATAGTATTATACTGTATCCTCCATTCTGTATAGTATTATACTGTATCCTCCATTCTGTGTAGTATTATACTGTATCCTCCATTCTGTATAGTATTATACTGTATCCTCCATTCTGTGTAGTATTATACTGTATCCTCCATTCTGTATAGTATTATACTGTATCCTCCATTCTGTATAGTATTATACTGTATCCTCCATTCTACTACCTTGTATAGTATTATACTGTATCCTCCATTCTGTATAGTATTATACTGTATCCTCCATTCTGTATAGTATTATACTGTATCCTCCATTCTGTATAGTATTATACTGTATCCTCCATTCTACTATCTTGTATAGTATTATACTGTATCCTCCATTCTACTACCTTGTATAGTATTATACTGTATCCTCCATTCTGTGTAGTATTATACTGTATCCTCCATTCTGTATAGTATTATACTGTATCCTCCATTCTACTACCTTGTATAGTATTATACTGTATCCTCCATTCTGTATAGTATTATACTGTATCCTCCATTCTGTATAGTATTATACTGTATCCTCCATTCTACTATCTTGTATAGTATTATACTGTATCCTCCATTCTACTACCTTGTATAGTATTATACTGTATCCTCCATTCTGTGTAGTATTATACTGTATCCTCCATTCTGTATAGTATTATACTGTATCCTCCATTCTGTATAGTATTATACTGTATCCTCCATTCTACTACCTTGTATAGTATTATACTGTATCCTCCATTCTGTGTAGTATTATACTGTATCCTCCATTCTGTATAGTATTATACTGTATCCTCCATTCTGTATAGTATTATACTAGAGATTCGAATGCAGGCTCTGTCGCAGCCGGCCGCGACCGGGAGACTCATGGGCGGCGCACAATTGGCCCAGCGTCGTCCAGGGTAGGGGAGGGAATGGCCGGCAGGGATGTAGCTCAGTTGATAGAGCATGGCGTTTGCAATGCCAGGGTTGTGTGTTCGATTCCCACGGGGGGCCAGTATAAAAAAATATGTATTCACTAACTGTAAGTCGCTCTGGATAAGAGCGTCTGCTAAATGACTAAAATGTAATTGTAAAAATGTATCCTCCATTCTACTACCTTGTATAGTATTATACTGTATCCTCCATTCTACTACACTGTGCCTCTGTAAGAGCCCTGCAAAGTGTTCCCCTCTATATACCTCTTCTTCTATGTTCTTTCTAGGGCTAGAATCACAGAATCCTTTATTCAGCTTTCTCTGTCTCTCTCTTTCTCTCTCTCTCTCCCCCCCTCCCTCTCTCTCTCTCTCTCGCTCTCTCTCTCTCTCTCTCCCTCTTTCTCTCTCTCTCCCTCTCCCTCTCTCTCTCTTCTTCTTCTTCTTCTTCTTCTTCTTCTTCTTCTTCTTCTTCTTCTTCTTCTTCTTCTTCTTCTTCTTCTTCTTCTTCTTCTTCTTCTTCTTCTTCTTCTTCTTCTTCTTCTTCTTCTTCTTCTTCTTCTTCTTCTTCTTCTTCTTCTTCTTCTTCTTCTTCTTCTTCTTCTTCTTCTTCTTCTTCTTCTTCTTCTTCTTCTTCTTCTTCTTCTTCTTCTTCTTCTTCTTTTCTCTTCTTCTTCTTCTTCTTCTTCTTCTTCTTCTTCTTCTTCTTCTTCTTCTTCTTAACCCCTCCCAGCTCCTGACCCAGCCAGCTGACTCCCAGGAGGAGATCACGGCCCGCCACCACATCGCTGACCAGCTGGAGCGCGCTTCATCCCCGCCCCCTCTGCAAGAGCTCCCTGTTCGCAGAGTTCAACAACGAGCTGAAGATCCTCAAGGAGGCCGTGCACAGTGGCTCTGGTTGGTGACCTACTGATTAGTACACTGGCTATTAGTAGACTAGCCGTTAGTATACTACTTTTTAGTGCACTACTCATTTAGTACACTACCGTTAGTCACTACCCGTTAGTACACTACACTACCCGTTAGAACACTACACATTAGACACATAGCCAACTAGTAAACAACTGCTATGTTAACCTTTCATTATTAATGGATAGGTTATGATAAGAGATTGGTTAAGGTGACCTATGTGTCTGTTCCACAGCATACCAGGGCAAGACATCCATCAGTACAGTGGGCACGTCCACCTCTGCCTACCGCCTGTCGCTGGCCACCATGTCCCGGTCCAACACGGGCACGGGCACGGTGTGGGAGCAGGAGAGCCAGCCGTCCCGCCAGCCCTCCCAGGACACGCTGAGCCGCACCGACGAGGATGACGAACAGGAGCAGGAAGAGAGTCAGACACTCCTCCTATCTATTACTAATACTATCACTCTATCACTGAGTCAGACACTCCTCCTATCTACTACTACTATCACTCTATCACTGAGTCAGACATTCCTCCTATCTACTACTACTATCACTCTATCACTGAGTCAGACACTCCTCCTATCTACTACTACTATCACTCTATCACTGAGTCAGATACTCCTCCTATCTACTACTATCACTCTTTTACAAAAATGGAGAGAAATAAGCTTTTTGTGTGTATGGAATATTTCTGTGATCCTTTATTTTAGGGACCAACACTTTCCATGTTGAGTTTATATTTTAGTTCAATGTATATAAAACACAGAAAAGTCTGTTTTTTTGTCTGCACTGGGCCTTTAATGAATTATATCTCCCCTTTCATATTGGTTTTGTTTTTCTCTCTCCCTCCCTCTCTTTCTCTCTTTCACCCCCTCTTTCACTATCTGAATGGTCTGGTTGTTGCATGTTTGGGTTTGCCTGCATGTCATTTTCACCCCCCACTCCCCCCAACCTGCACCGGCATTTTGATCGCCCCCTTTCCTCTCTCTCCCTCTCTCGCTCTACCTCCTTTCATCCCTCTCTCTCTCTCTCTCTCTCTCTCTCTCGCTCTACCTTTTCCTCTCTCTTCTCTCTCTCTCTCTCTCTCTCTCTCTCTCTCTTCTCTCTTTTTTCTCTCTCTCTCTCTCTCTCTTTCTCTCTCTTTTTTTTTCCCTCTAGATGACTCTATCAGTATTCCCAGTGTGGTGAGTGAACACGAGGTCTTCCTACCCAGGCTCATCACGCAGCGACGCTTCTCCAGTCACGCCACGGGCAGTGCCCAGCCTGAACCAAGCACCCGCAGCACCATGCTGCCCAGCCACAGGTAACACACACACACACCCCTACACACACACACACACACACACTCACAGTCTTGTACAACTAACCTTGTGGGGACACACAATTCAGTCCCATTCAAAATACTATTTTCCCTAACCCCTAACCCTAACCCTAACACTTACCCTAACCTTAACCTGAAAACGTAACCCTAGCCCTAGCTCCTAACCCTAACCCTAAAACTAACCCTAGCTCCTAACCCTAAAACTAACCCTAGCTCCTAAGCCTAACCCTAAACCTAATTCTAACCCTAACACTAATTCTAACCTTAACCCCAAACCCCCTAAAAATAGCATTCTAGTCCCCACAAGTATAGTTAAACACGTCCACCCCTAGACACACACCCCTACACACACACACCCATACACACACACCCATACACACACACCCCTAGACACACACCCCTACAACCACACACCCCTACACACACACACCTCTCCCTACACACACAACACATATGCACGTGCACACCCACGCACACCTCACACGAGCACACGCGCTCACATCACCTCACTCCTCGACACTGGATTGTACTATGATTGTCCACACATCACCTCACTCCTCGACACTGGATTGTACTATGACTGTCCACACGTCAGCACGTTCAGTACATGTAACACACCGTCACTTCAGAAGACACAATCACAGTCATACTATTTCTGTTGTTTTAAAGCTGTTTATTTGTGTTAATTTGTGTAACCTTTTCTGGAGAACAGTATGCTGGATGAATAGCTAAGAAGTCAGGCCTGCTACCAGGCATAGTCGTTTTAGCAGAGAGATTGTCTCTGAATACTTTAAAAACACACCCTTCCTGCCAAGGATTTCTTTAAGTAAGTAAGTATGGGAGGGAGGAAGGGTGCATATTTAGAGTATTCAAACAGGGCCCTAGATCAATGGAAAGTTCCTGACTAGCTGGTCCAGCTACTGTACCATAGGAGACCCTTCAGAGGAGAAGCCTTGGACATGAGGCAGCATGCTCTCCTCTCTCCCTAAACCCCTTCTCTCCTTCCTGCCCCCTCCTCTGCAGTGAACCCAATGTGCTAGATGAGTCTCAAGGACTGGAAGAGGGTAACCTGTCTAGGTACAGTGTCACGTCACAGTCCCCCTGTGTGTTGCGTCTCTCTATGTGCAGTTTGGGGGGGGCTCGGCCAATCGGACGGCCTCCTCTGACTACTTCGTTTTCCTCACTCATTATCTCATCCAATCAAAACCGCCGTTGGTCCATCACCCTTCCTCCTTGTGTAGGTATAATTTAACGTAGTCTCTTGTTCCCCCTCGAAGCTACCACACTGACACCACCCATCTCAAGCCATCCACTGTTGCCTCTTTAACCCTTTAAATCCCTGGGCGGTGTGAGGACGCTGGGGAGCGGGTGGGTAATGTACTGTGTCTCAGCCAGCTCAGTCCATCGGTGCCATCATGGTCTTCATACTGTTTCAGGCTTTTCAGTGTTCAAATTGGACGTCCTCTCCAGGATACCAATCTGTGGGGCATGGGGTACTGGAGTGGCAATCGATCAATGAAATTATTATATTTATCTTATCAAGAAGTTAGACATTACCAGATAGGTTCATGTTCTAGTTCTGTGCACTGGGAATATGGTACAAGCTGTCTACATAAGAACACAGATCACTCCAGACCCCATAACCCCCTTTGTGTTTTGGTGTATTCTTGCGCTGTGATTGGGTGTCCTTGATTGGTGGGTGTGTCAGTGTCGTGTGCAGTGGAGTGATTGGGTTAGTGGGGAGAGATGGGAAGAATGTGAGGAGCAGTGGACAGACACACCTCCTCTTGACTCTCCTGTGTGTCTCAGTGAAAGAGAGAGAGTTCATTAGGAGAAACACCACGTCTGTGTTGTACTGACTGGTTCTGTCTGTCTGTGTCTTTGCCTGTCTGTCTCTTTTCCTGTCTTTGCCTGTCTGTCTTTGTGTCTGTCTTTCTCTGTCTGTCTCTGCATGTCTGTCTGTCTGTCTCTGTGGTTCTGTCTGTCTCTGTGTTTCTGTCTGTCTGTCTGGTTGGGTGGTGTAGGGTGGCCAGTGTGCAGAGTGAACCAGGCCAGCAGAACCTCTTAAACCAACCTCCGCTGGGACGCAAAAGAGGACTAAGACAGGTGAGAGTGGTCTTCAAAGTGGAACTATAAATGCTCCTTTTCAGTTTATTGAGAAAATATTTTGTTTTTCAAATGCATTATTCACAATTATTGAATTGGAATTTCAGTTTACTTCCTGAATTGACTGACTTCAATTTACCCTGGTTTATACTGGGGTGCATTCAGTTTGATTGAACGTTTGCTAAATTGAGGAACGGTTTGTACTGAATGGCACCATTCCCCAAAACGTTCTTGAACCGACTTTGAGGTCAGTTTGCTCCATTTGGTGGGTGTGGCGGGGTGTGGCTTGAAGCAATGAATGACGTATTTAAAGGGAAGCAGTGCATTTTGAACACACAATCCAACCCCTCCCGGTTTTTCAACAGGTCGCTCAGTACAGCACCGTTTCCATTTCATTGAACGTTCCACTAAGTTTTTTCGTACTGAACGTAGCCCTGGTCTTGTCACATGATCAGGGAAAACTCTGTCCCTAATTGTGGATAATGATGAAGAGGCTATCCACATTGACATTCACAGTGGAAATTATTTGTGGATTGGTTGATTGATTGGTTGATTGATTGATATTTCAATGCAGTTGCGACGCCCCCTGCTGTCCCTTCCAAAGAGTGAGCTGCGAGGGCCAGGTCGCTCTGGAGCCCGGCTCTCCACCACCCGCAGGAGCATCCAGCCCAAGAACAAACCTCTGGGTAACTGTGTGCACATGAGTGTGTGTGTGTGTCTGTTGTGTCTGTTGTGTGTGTGTGTGAGAGAGATTCTGTAACTACAGCAAACTTGCCCTACACTTCAGATCAAGCACACTTCAGTTCAAATGTAGACCTTGTGATATTAACTATTAATACTAAATATTTTCTCATGAACGTATCTCTGACAATCTGATTCCTCCCACTCTGTGTGTTGACTTGATCTGACATGTACCGATCCTCCTCATTCACAACCGTTGTCTCTGTTCCAATGTGTCTTAATCCCCTGTCACTTCCGACCCCAATAACTGACTCTGTTCATTCTGTGTTCTGTTTATGCCTTTGTTTCGATTCGAATAAAGAAACTTTATTGGACTGCGAAGGTGAGACACCTATACTTCCTCCCTCTCCTCTTGCAACGTAATGACGCCATCTCTCTGAAACCTCTCACCTGATACGTTGCTCTGCATGTCTGTCTTGCATCCCCCCCACGCTCCCGCCCCTTCCACTCCTCTCCCTCACCCCTGGTAGTGGTTGTGGTAATGTGTCCGCTAGTCCCCAAGGTGGTGCTGTGATGAACTATGAGTGTGATAACTGTGATGATGTCTCCTCAGCAACCCATGGGTGGGACCAGAAAAGGGTGGTCACCTTCACAGAGAGCCAGCAGGCTCAGGCGAAGAGCCCCACCCCCGGTGGCGCCGATGCCCACCCAGAGGGCAGGAAGGCCAGCCCGGCCCCTCCACTCGCTCCCCCTGCTGCCCCTGGTGCCTCCTCCTCAGCCATCATCAAAGCTGACCTCCACAGCCCTGCCAAGAAACAGGTACGAATGGGGGAGTAAGGATATTTTATGACATTGTCAATTCTCTCTCTGTAGTTTGGGTCATGTCGATTTGGTAAGAAGGTACGCAGAATGGTCCTTTTGTGTAGCTTGCATTTTGTACGTTCCTACGATATATAAATTAAAGGGAAAATCCACTCCAGAAATGAAACTCATGAAACTCCTCTCAATGTGGTGTTCTATAAGTGGGTAAAATACCTATTTTCACCATGATTTAACTTCTAAGTGGTCAGTCTGTGAAATCAGGAAATCGTGTTGTAACGCGTCATCACGATAAGGTTCTTGTTACTGGAGATAAGGAATATCACATTTCATAATGCTTTTTAAATATTTTTCTTAACTCTATTTCTTGAACTGCGTTGTTGGTTAAGGGCTTGTAAGTAAGCATTTCACGGTAAGGTCTACACCTGTTGTGTTCGGCGCCTGTGACAAATAAAGTTTGATTTGAAATGTCACTCTTCTTGTTTCCTGGTTGTAGTTATCGATGGAGAGCAAGGAGAAACAAGAGCAGTGGGGCCTCCGCAGCAGCCTCTCTCCTCGGCCCTCCATCTCCCGCGCCTCCACCCCCACCCCACCCTCCTCCTGCTCTCCTCTCCCTCCACCGCCTCTCCCCATCTCTCGCACCTGTTCTCCCCTCCCCCCTCTGCCGATCCTGGGGATCCAACCCCCGCTCACCTCTCCCATCCGGGTCCGTCCTCCCATCAGACCCCGGAGAGCCCAGAAGGACGAGGACACGACTGCCCTGCTGGGAGATACACAGACACCCTCCTCCACATTTCAGAGGACAATGGGGGCACAGAGAACCCCTGCTCGCCCCCTGCTCTCCCCCCGCCGCTCGCCCGCCCTGCCCCCCCGCCGCTCGCCCGCACGGCCCCCCCGCCACTCCCCTCTCCCCCTCCCCCTCTCCCCCGTTGACCTGGACCTGGATGAGTCCCACGTCTGAGAAGCGTCCCTGTAACGTTTCAGTAATGTTTCGTTAACATTTCAGTAACGTAACTCGGAGCAAACGTTATAACTAGGGCCAGGAGTTTTTCCCTGACTGACCTTGTCGTGACTGCACTAGGAAAAATCCCTGACCCTAGTTACAAGGCTCTAAACTACAGACGTAGGCTATAACTAGGGCCCGGAGTTTTGACCCTTTAGATTAGATCACATGGTCCTGCTGGGGAAAACTCCTGGCTCTAGTTATGACCCTGGCAGGGTAGCTTCTCTGTGTCAGTCCCCATCTATATCTTTGGAGTCTGTCGTTAGACATTGAACTGCAGATAACTCTGTATCCTGTCCTTCAAGCTAATGGAGGTCATTATGACATAAAATGATTGGTGAAATCAGTGCAGTAGAATCCTTGCTCTCACCTATCCAATCACGTTAGATTAGTGATTACCTTGAGAAAAGAAGGGAGGGAAGGTGCATCTTCAGAGTATTAGAACAGGGCCGAGGACCAATCCCTGTTAGTGTTCTCCTCTTGCCCCTCCCCCTCTCTGCTCTATTCTGTCCTGTTAGAGCACCAAGATGACATTTCCATTTACGTCATTTAGCAGACGCTCTCCATACTTCACTACGTCTACAGTACCAGTGCCAGTGTATTCTCACCTCTGACATTTTAACCCATCTCATACCAAAGTACTCATATCAAATGGAGAATCTACATGCCTTCACACGTCAGGGTCAATTAAACCATGGTGTCCAACAGGGGATCAAGTGGGACTGTTTCTATTGCTAGGTAGATCACATTCTATTGGTTGTGGTCTACAGACAAGTGAAGGGTGATGTTTCCAGCCATTGGCTGCTACAAACAGACATCCGTCTACCTATAGGTTGACATTGTCACCTCCCAAGAACTGTTTACAGTGAAGCTACTGAAGGGTAAACTGTTGACTAGAGAAATTAAATGTATATTAGCTATAATATTATATATAATATTGTGAAATTATGATATTTAATCCTGAAGACAATTTTTAAAGAAAGATTTAATGTATATGTGATTGCACAAAGTCAAAGTGTTGCAGAGGCATATTATGTTTGTCATTATGATAATATATTGGAAAGTTTATTTATGAATAGATGGATAGATTGATTACATATTTATTTATATTTAATATTTATAAAATATTTATCCTCTTATGTATCCTTGGGGTTTCTAGGTTTGATTTATTGACCATCGACACTGGGTGGTTGTACTTTTCCTATGGAGGTTGTGTCTGTCGGATGAAAAGAGGTTCTTTATGGAGGTTGTGTCTGTTAAATGAAAAGAGGATCTTTATGGAGGTTGTGTCTGTTAAATGAAAATAGGATATTTATGGAGGTTGTGTCTGTTAGATGAAAATAGGTTATTTATGGAGGTTGTGTCTGTTAAATGAAAATAGGATATTTATGGAGGTTGTGTCTGTCAGATGAAAAGAGGTTCTTTATGGAGGTTGTGTCTGTTAAATGAAAAGAGGATCTTTATGGAGGTTGTGTCTGTTAAATGAAAAGAGGATCTTTATGGAGGTTGTGTCTGTTAAATGAAAATAGGATATTTATGGAGGTTGTGTCTGTTAGATGAAAATAGGTTATTTATGGAGGTTGTGTCTGTTAGATGAAAATAGGATATTTATGGAGGTTGTGTCTGTCAGATGAAAATAGGATTTTAATGGAGGTTGTGTCTGTTAGATGAAAAGAGGATCTTTATGGAGGTTGTGTCTGTTAAATGAAAAGAGTCCAAAGCTCTGTAGGTGGGGCAGGTCATACTTGGAAGCCAATCCTAACATCCACTGAAGTAAAATGAGGGGCTGGATTCAATCCGTATAGCTGAGGTTCAGCACTGTAGCGCTTGAAATTTCAAGGTAATTTGAGCCGACATATTTTACATTTTAGTCATTTAGAAGACGCTCTTATCCAGAGCGACTTAAAGTTAGTGAGTGCATACATTTTTCATACTGGCCCCCGTGGGAATCGAACCCACAACCCTGGCTTTGCAAGCGCCATGCTCTACCAACTGAGCTACAGGAGGCCCTATGCAGCGTTTGCCGTGAATACAGTCTCCGCTAATGCGAGAACGTTGCCTTTAAATGTCAAACGGGCTACAACGCGGAACTTCGGCGACACGGATTGAGTCCAGCCCTTAGTCGTTTATTGATGTCAATGGGAGACTAAGTGGACATTTTGTAAAAGTTAGGTTTCGCACCCTCGAGGGAAATGGTCTTGTTTAGTATGATGAATGTGAAACTACCATACCATACCACAACTAACTGCTCACTGGGCACAGACGTCAGTTCAATGGTTAAAAGTTGGGTAAAAAAAAAGGCAAATGCCCTTACGTTGATTCAACGTCATCGCATTGATTTTTTTGGTTGAAAAGACACAGAAACAACATTGATTCAACCAGTTTTTGCCCAGTGGATGGATGTTGTTTTATGTGTAACCAAATAGATTTTTCGTTTTGAATAGCCTCCAAAGTAATAATGACCTTCTGTTGTACTGAAAGTATCATGCATAAAGAATAGGTAACTGGTTATGGGCAGTAATGTTGAAAATGCTGGTTTTTGTTGTTGTGTTTTCAATGTCTTGAAGAATATTTATAGTACTGAAAACATTGTGGCAACAAGATCCCTGATTCTGAGTTCTAGCAGTTAGGATACCTCCTTGTTCAACTTATGCCTTAAACTAGAGAACTGGGAGGACCCCTCTAGCTCCTTTATAATGGTCTATTCCCTGACTGAGCTCCCCTTATGTGCTATGGGGCTTGGTACAGTCCGAACCTGAGATGGGCGTGCTGCAATCTACTATCTTCTGGTCAATGTTTGTTTTGCACCAGATCAGTGAAAATATTATGTAGTTATGAACTATACTGTGTACAAAACATTAGGAACACCTTCCTAATATTGAGTTGCACCCTCTTTTGCCCTCAGAACAGCTTCAATTCGTTGGGGCATGGACTCTACAAGGTGTTGAAAGCATTCCACAGGGATGCTGGCACCTGTTGACTCCAATGCTTCCCACAGTTGCCAAGTTGGCTGGATGTCCTTTGGGTGGTGGGCCATTCTTGATAAACATGGGAAACTGTTGAGCGTGAAAAACCCAGCAGCATTTCAGTTCTTGACACAAACGGTGCGCCTGGCACCTACTACCATATCCCGTTGAAAGGAACTTAAATATTTGTGTCTAGCCCATTCATCCACTGAATTGCACACATACACAATCCATGTCTCAATTGTCTCAAGGCTTAAAAATACTTATTTAACCTGACACCCCCCCCTTCATCTACAATGATTGAAGTGGATTTAACAAGTTACATTAATCTGGATTCACCTGGTCAGTCTATGTCATGGAAAGAGCAGGTGTTCCTAATGTTTTGTACACTCAGTTCTATGTGAAAGGAAGAACTGGGCTTTTCCTGAATATCTTCTATCTTCTACCATTTCCTCCTGTTTGACGGCATCAGTGCAGAGGCGTTAGTAGTGATATGAATAGGTGCCAAAATGCACATATGACTATTCCACTGTGAGTTGGTCTCATACTTGTGTCTGCTTCTGTGTGTGATCTAAATGTACTGCTAGTATGTCCTACAGAGGAGGCTGGTTATCAGATCTATAGTGCCCATATCATTAGAGGGGGGGTTCTATTTCTATGGTAGCACCACTATGGTTAATGCTAGAACCCACGGGGTGATGGTACACAAGTGTATTATATAAGCCAATTATACTGTGTGTTGTCTTGTCAGTGTGTGTCCATGTGTGTAGTGCCAATTTGCTCTGCTACTGAGCTGTCCTTGTGCATATGCTTTCTGGGAGGTTGGCATGGAGGCTTATTCATCAAACTTGCCATATATTCCAAAGTCATCTGCATTCTGCAGTTTGCCCCATGTAATGCACTGTTGAAGTGCTCAACTGTTTTGGATGTGAGTTCTATTTAGGATTGTAAAACGTCTGTAACTTTCCCAAAATGTGCAGGTTTTCCAGAAATCTTGGTTGGAGGATTCTGGATTTTTTGTTAATTACTTTCTGATTCCTTGAATCTTCCAACCAGTATTTCAGGAATTTGGGGAAAGTTACCAGAATTTGGCAACCCTAGATCTATTGCATTGTCAATTGCCATTTGGAGTACTGTTAAGCACACTGTATTGCTTTGAACATAATCAGAAAATGATCTTATTAGATGATCGCCAACTCATAGCTAACGTGTGCGTAACATTCTGTGGCAAATTTGTTAATTGATGATGTTCGTCGCAATTAAATATATTTCTAGTTTGTTTAGTTTTTACATGTTATGGAGGATAGCTAGATCTGTGTTATTGCTCTGGGAATAACCTTTCCATAAACTAGGAAGTTTACCTCAAAGACCTTTCCACGTACTGTATGTTGGGGATGTTAGATATTCAGAGAGAGAGTGTGTGTGTGTGTATGTGTGTGTCAAATGCAGGGGCACCCAGGGGTGGAAAGCGGTGGAGGCTGGTGGGAGGAGCTATAGGAGGACGGGCTCATTGTAATGGCTGGAATGGAATGAATGAAACAGATTCAAACAACCATTCCATTCCAGCCATTACAACGAGCCCATCCTCCTATAGCTCCTCCCACCAGACTCCTCTGGTGGAAAGAGGAAGTGACACATTGTGGTCTAGATACATATATTATATTTTCATATTTTCTTTCTCCAAATATATTTTAACATCAGCATTTGTTCACGTGAAGATTAGCCTCATATTCAATCATTGTTCCATTGACATATTTTTTTCTCTGGGTGATCCTGAAATATAGCGAATTATATATTTAAGATATTTATTTCAAATGATTTTGTATTGTCCTGTGTTCTCAATCTATTCTAAAATATAGCTATATCAAAGTATTTATGAAATATTTAAAGAATAAATGGATATTGTTGTATACAATGTTATTTATTTTCCGTCCCTAATTTTCTCCTTTTCTTGTAATATCTTCAACTAACTGTCAACTAAATGTCAGTTTAGAGGGCATTTCATTCAGATAAAACTACCACACAATCACCCACAGATGGCAGTAGAATGGATACTCTGAGGCAATTTCCTGTTTGGAGTTGATAAAAGGAAGGGTCTGGCTCTTTGGTTAACGATTTCAACAGTGCCGGTCAGAAGCTGGAGAAGGTAAGCTCAGAGACAGAAAAGGAAGCGAGACATCTCACTCACTCCTTTTTTCTGGTTCATATACATACGGTCAATGAACTAAGCAGACCAGACCCAGCTGCTAATGCATTGGTGCCTATGGGGGAGCTACCAACTATCAGGTTATACTGTAGACGCTAGAGGCCTCAACTATCAGGTTATACTGTATATATACTATAGACCCTAGAAGCCTCTTCAACTCTGGTCCTGGAGGGCCCAAACACTTTTGGTTTTTGTTTCTACCTGGTAGTGAATTACACTCACCTTGTTAGGGGCGGACTGGGACCAGAAATTGGCCCTGGCATTTGTAACACAATTCTTTGCCTCGATGCCACCACACCGACACGCTTTCTTTCCCCCTTGAAGCCCCCATTATTAGCCATGCAGATAATTATAATTTTGTGCAAAAAAAAAAGTTAGACAGGCCCTAGGCAAAAAACGGACCAACCCATCTGGCATTTGTCTAAAATGCCAGATGACCAGTCCGCTCCTGCACCTGGTGTCCCAGGTCTGAAACAGTCTCTGATTCGAAGGAAAGGGTGAAAATCAGAAGTGTTTTGGCCCTCCAGGACCAGAGTTGAACAGCCCGGGGCCCTAAACAAAGAGTTGAACAGCCTGGGGCCCTAAACAAAGAGTTGAACAGCCTGGGGCCCTAAACAAAGAGTTGAACAGCCCGGGGCCCTAAACAAAACGAGTGTGGGCTTTTCAGTAGTCTGGCTAACTGGTTTCATAACACAGCCCTCAACCTGCTGTCTACATATACCCTCATACCATCATACTGGGTCAACCTCAACCTACTGTCTTCATATACCATCATACTGGGTCAACCTCAACCTACTGTCTCCATATACCATCATACCATCATACTGGGTCAACCTCAACCTACTGTCTTCATATAACCTCATACTGGGTCAACCTCAACCTACTGTCTCCATATACCATCATACTGGGTCAACCTCAACCTACTGTCTTCATATAACCTCATACTGGGTCAACCTCAACCTGCTGTCTCCATATACCATCATACTAGGTCAACCTGATAGAAGAATTTGGTAATGACTAATTATTAATGACTCATTATTACACCCTGAAACTGTGTGAAAAGTGTTAGAATCATAAGACTATAATCTGATCATATGTACATGTACATTTATGTGTAGCTTAGTTAGAAGTACAATGAGGCAGTCAGAATATTGTGAGAACGGCGATAACTAAAAAATGCAGCCTGCCCGAGCAAGGAGTAGACTATGATAAGAATATGTGTGTGTGTGACCTGATGGTCAGGAGAGCAGAGGAAAACATCAGCTAAACCCATGTACAGTGGAACAATACAGCCCGCCTGAAGCGGGGTGGGATTTTTACATGACGTGTGTGTATAAAAGATGGACTCTGAAATTGTGATAACAGAATTCTCTGAATAAAGACCTGGCTATTGCACTGAGGCTCTGTCCGTTTCTTGAACCAAAGTCTTACAAACTTTGGGAAACGCACAGAGACACTGAAATAGTTAGTTAATAAATTATCTTAACACAACCTCAACCTGCTGTCTACATATACCCTCATAGTGGGTCAACCTCAACCTACTGTCTCCATATACCCACATATTGGGTCAACCTCAACCTACTGTCTCCATATACCCTCATAGTGGGTCAACCTCAACCTGCTGTCTACATATACCCTCATACATGTAGGGCGGCAGGTAGCTTAGTGGGTAAGAGCGTTGTGCCAGTAACCGAAAGGTCGCTGGTGCTAATCCCCGAGCCGACTAGGTGAAAAATCTGTCGATGTGCCCTAATTGCTCATGTAAGTCGCTCTGGATAAGAGCGTCTGCTAAAATGACTAAAATGTAAATACCATCATACTGGGTCAACCTCAACCTGCTGTCTACATATACCCTCATAGTGGGTCAACCTCAACCTGCTGTCTACATATACCCTCATAGTGGGTCAACCTCAACCTACTGTCTCCATATACCCTCATAGTGGGTCAACCTCAACCTACTGTCTCCATATACCCTCATAGTGGGTCAACCTCAACCTACTGTCTCCAAATACCATCATAGTGGGTCAACCTCAACCTACTGTCTCCATATACCCTCATACCACCATCAACATAACATGTGTGGTAGCCTGAGGAACCGTAGCTGTAGGAATATGGTAGAAGACAATATTTTTATTAAAACCATAAAGCTGAATATACAATTCAGTATAACTGTTATTTCAGTTCAACTTGGATAAGAATGTTATTATTGATGTACATGAATGATGATAAAATCTGACCTTAAATCACATTATTACTGCAAGTCACAATGTATAAATAGGATGTTTTCTTTAAGAAACCATTATTAAAATAGTGAATTAATATTTGGCTTCAACCAACAAACACCAGGTTAGTGTTCACTGTTGTTAATATATTTACATAGATGGACACGTCAAAGTATATAATATTCTTATATAAATGTACCTTGAAATTTCTGAATATCATCTTCTCCAATATTCACATACCAGACATTATGATATCATGTGCTTTAAGAGAGAGAAAAGGCAAGGTCCTTTGACAGTTGATTCAGTTTCTTTTCCAGTTCAGTTCATAGAGGTAAACCAAGGTAACAGCATCATGCTGATAACTGACGTCACGCTGCTTGCTTAGCGAGTACTGCTTTCTTCTGATTGGGCTAGCACACGTGATTGCCCTTCCGAAGCGTCTTACCAGTCGGCGCCATCGAAAACGTTAACAATTCGGCTGAGGAGGAAGTTTCACACATCCCCATGTTCTACACTCTCACCATACAACCTTTATCCCGCTGATACTACAGAAACGTTCTCTTAATAAATAAATACAAAAGGATATGTTTGTGCCGTATATCTCATTGTAAAATATAGACGTGGGCTGCATCAGGCCTTGAAAGGTTTCCTTGCCTCCTCTCCTTACCTGGAGAGAAGCCAGTATTGGACTGAGTATTGAGACGCAGCCCTGTAACTTTATGCCAGCTGCCTCTGTCGCCCTCGGGGGGGTTGGGGGCGGGTTGCCATGACAACAGTGGTTCTGTTTCCATCTGAAGGTTTAAGGTGAAGTTGTTGTGCTCTCGTACCATAGACGTCATTGCTGACCCACGGCCCGACCCACTTACATCTTGTGGAAACATTCCTTAGCATTGGTCCACACTTGAATGCCCTATACAGACAGAGAGGAGAACATAAAACACAGAATTCGAACTAGGTCCTAACAACATTGGCCTTTGATTTTAACAAGCGGGTTGTGTTCAATAGGGCACACCGTTGCAACGCGTTTTGAAACAAAAGTCTCCTTGGACAAGTCCAGGTAGTCCCTCTCTCTTTAAGTCTGTGTTCTTCAGTTTGGTGCCTAATGAACACAACTCTGAGTGTGGCACTTAAAGCAACAGGAAAAATACAGTTTCTTATTGGACAAGTCCAGGTAGTCCCTCTCTCTTTGAGTCAGTTTTTGTCTGTTTGGTGCCTAATGAACATAACCCTGATAGATACTAGGAACATTTCCTGAGTGTGACGCACCTTCTTACACATGCTGATCTGCATGACGGCGTAGCCAATCAGAGCCTCCCTCAGATCCCTGTCCTTCTGCTCCTTGAAGCGCTGCATGTCCACCCACGCACCCTTCACGTACTCCCTGCACACACACACACACACACACACACACACACACACACACACACACACACACACACACACACACACACACACACACACACACACACACACACACACACACACACACACACACACACACACACACAGAGCTCTATGTTAAGTCCTCGTCGACTCACCACCACCAATGTTGAATCAGAGGCACATGGATTATATGACATACTTTATCGATTTGTTTTTTTTCCAGCATGTGGCCTATCTATGTATGTATTACTGCATGGGTTAACATGAGGGACTCACTCGCACTCCACCGTTTTCTCTTTGACCGTCTCCTCTCCCTGGACGATCTGCTCCTCTAGTAGGTGGAGCTTAGCCTCTCTCTGCTCTGGAGTCTCCTGACCAAACAGCTTGTTGCTCATTCCTTTGAAGGAGAACGTCCGTACCATCTGAGGATGGACGGACAGACAGAGGATGGAGGGGCTTTACTAGCCTGGTGGTCAGGGTTTGGGTCAAATTCCATTTCAATTCAAGAGGTACACTGAAATTCCTATTCTCTTCTATGCTTTTCAATGAGGAAAATGTGGAAATGGAATTTGGTTTACTTTCTGAATTGACTGGAATTGTTGATGCTTCGGACTCTGTGTGTTCGTTGTCATGACAAACATGTATGGCATGCAATAGAAGAGTTGGCTGCGGTACAGTATGGGAACATGCTTTACATGTCCTTATATAGGGGGGTTTGAAGAACATATGTAGTCAAAGATTCTGAGAGGACATGACAACTAAGACCTCTTGGGCCTTGCCAATGCTCTTGAGACCTACACTGTACCAATATTGGAAAGACAAGAGCTTGCCTCTTACAAGAGATCACCATCTCAGTTGGAATCCCCTAGTTTTCCTAGAACAGGATACAAACAGTAGATAAACTAGACCTTCCCCTAAACCTATGGCTTTCTTCATTGCCCCTGAGGGTATCGATAAAGTTGTATTGAACTGAATACCCCAGTGGCCAGCTCCTCCCGTTGCTGCTTCTTGGAGATGAGGTCTGAGGAGGCCGTCTCCAGCTCATACTGGGTCAGCTCGTGTTTCCTACACACGGCCCTGTAAGAAACAGGGAGCAGTAGCTTTACAGCAGGCCCAATATCACAACACCATACAGCGTTACTTCCTGGGACACCAGTTGTACCAGGCCCGTTTAGATTCGAGTTTTTTAAACTGTCAAAAACGTTCTACTTGGTGCATTATGCTCTTTCCTTGATTACAGGGACAGGGATATGTAAACCCTTTACAAAATATGATTGGTTGGTTGGTTGATTGATTAGCCATAATGTGGAACAGGACCAACCTTAAGGCTTCAGCATAGAAAAGGTATTCCTTCAGTTGGTCAGCATAACGCTCCTCTTCCTCCAAGATATCATCTACTGAGGCAGCATAGCTGTGGACAAAATGACAACTTGATTAATTGATTTTATTAGCCAGTTAAAAATATATCCTTATTTCCATTGTGGTTCCTAAATTACTTGTTGTGTGCACTCTGCATTAGAATAGCAGGCTGATTTGATTAGCCAGTTGAAAATATATATACTTATTTCCATTGTGGTCCCTAATTTCCATTGTGGTTCCTAAATTGCTTGTTGTGTGCACGCTACATTATAATAGCAGGCTCAGCACAGGTTAGATAAAACAGCTGTTGGTGGATGGAGAGTACTCACGCATCCATATGGTGTCCAGCACTCTGTAGACCGTCTCCCATCTCTTTCTCGATGGCACTCCACTCACTGACACACAGTCAGATCATCCCACAACAATATCACATCAGTCTTTCTTCAATATTCAGATACAACATGTTTGATTGTTTTACAGTTTTGTCATTTAGCAGACGCTCTTATCCAGAGCGACTTACAAGAGCAATTAGGGTTAAGTCCCTTGCTCAAGGGCACATCGGCAGATTTTTCACCTAGTCGGCTGGGTTAAATCCCAACACTCTTAACCGCTAGGCTACCTGACACCTATTGTTCCTACCTGAATACTCTTCCGTAGTTCCCATGGACTTTGTATACGCCGTAGAGCCTGTCTGCTACTCTCTGGAGAATGAAACGGGAGTTGTTCAATGGATAACAAGAGGTGAGCGCTAAATAAAAGAAGTTGTTGTTCCAAAGATATAACTTTAGACTAATAAGAGAAGCAGACTTACTGTGGTCCTAAAGCATCTGATAAATGGTATATGACTTACTGCTCTGACTCTGAGCAGCTGGGAGGTGAGAGACTGAAGCTCATCGCTGTAGTGTTTCATCTCTGTGAACCGCCTAGATAGAGGAGGACAAATGGCAACCTTAACATACCTTTACACAAACAACTTCAACTTTACACAAATTCAAATGTACCCAACTTCAACTTTACACAAGTTTAACTTTATACAACTGAACACAATTTATACTTTACAGAACTTCAAATTGACAGAATTTCAACTTTACACAATTTCAACTTTACACAACTTCAACTTAACACGACTTTAACTTAACTCAACTTTAAGTAAAATGTATGTAATACATGTATAATACCACTAGGTGTCTGACAACTGTTGGCTGTAAATGGGAAGGAGTGACTGACTTGTCAGGGTTCTTCACCCTGAAAGTTGCGCTCAGAGCTTTAATCCTGGAGTCTGCCTAGAAAGAAAAAAAACAATTTAATTAGAATACAATTGGTGTCTACCACTGGATGTTCCACTGGATGTACCACTGGATGGATCAAAATAGATTCAATACGTTTTTTGTTTTATTTTATTAGGATCCCCTTTAGCTGTTGCTCATCCAGCAGCTACTCTTCCTGGGGTCCACACAAAACATGATGTAATACAGAACATCAATAGACAAGAACAGCTCAAGGACATAACTCCTGTAATAAGTGGTAGTAACTGAGTAAAGCTCATATAGGGGTAAAAGATAAAGACCTCGGAGGTACCTTGGCTTGGAACCCTGTCTCATACACCACCTCCTTCCATCCGTGTTCCTGGGAGCGGAGGAGAGGAGAGTAAATTAAAGTTCAAAAGTAGAGTATGAATAAATAAATAGATAAAAATGTTAAATCTCTCCAAAACATTCCAAAACAACATCAACGTGACGGAGTGAGCTGATAGGCTATCGTACCTCAGTCAGGAAGTGGTATAGGATTTTGTCATTGGACAGAACCGAATGGGAGGCCACGCGATGTAGGAAGTTATCCAGACCAACCCTGCGCCTCTCTACAAAGTCTGGGTCCATGTTGTCTGCCGACAGCTTGTGCCAAACAAACTCTGCCTGTAGAAATCAGACAAGGGTTATTACACAAAGATATCTATAGTAACATTTATTGAATATAATATATAATATAATGTGTTCTATTCAATTATGTGGGTATTAAGGCACAAACACTGCAGTGTGGTGCTTGTGACTACTAGCTATAGATATGGCCATCAGCTTTGAATGTAACTTACCCTCTTCTCTGGCAAAGGCGGCACCACGATAAATGGATAGGTGACTAACAAATAGTTCCGGAGAATCTCAAATTCACTGTATCTCCTCCAGAGAGAGTCTGAGGCTGTGTTGTGGCCTTCTGTTATTGCATCTATGGGTCTGAAAGAAGAAACACCAACATCTAGATCAGATCCCTCTTATTTTACACATTCAGAAAAATCCAGGCTCAAGAGCGTCATTGTACCGAAAACATGTTTTCTTTTGGGAGCAACAAGGCAATATTTTGCAGATGCTGGCTTCATTTTCTAAAGGGGTCCCACTCTCTCACCGAGTTTCTATGAGGTACACTGTGAATGTCTCTTGCATGTTCACTGTATTTTTCCCAGTTCTTTTCTCTGCCTCGGCCACACTGATCTCCATTCTCCGCAGCGGTGTGGATCCTTCCTCCACCATCTTTACAAACAGAGTGCGTGGGAGAAATGTGTAGTGATTAGTGAACAGAGACCTAGAGCAGTATTTCCCAAACTCGGTCCCCGGGGCCCCACCTGGGTGCACGTTTTGGTTTTTGCCCTAGCGCAACCCAGCTGATTCAAAAACCAAAACGTGCAGTTTGGGAAACCCTGATCTAGTGGACTGAATATGAATACAACAGAATATCAATACATTTAGAATGTTCCTATCCTTTGCCAATCATTGGACCTATTAAGAAATGTTCTAGTAATAAACACATATGTGCCTATAGACGTCCATGTATCATAATACCGTGACGTCATCCTCTGGATGCTGCCAGTGGACCAATAACGTGCCGAGTAGCTTCTGGCCACGTAGCTCAGATCTGGTTTTATTTAGGTTAGATATGTCTTTCAATCTTCAAAACATTCATATTTTGTCCAATATTGTTACAAACAAGATTATATTGTAGCCAACAGCAGCGCGTGGTTACAATGTATCACGTGGCTTGCCTGATGTTCGACGGCTACATCTGTATGGTCAAACCAGGATTTTCTGTTTATGTACGCATCCATCCAGCCCTTTGCCGTGGACAAAGGCCACGAGTTCGTTCGCAGAAATACAATATCCAAACACAGACAGAACCTATAAATGATTGCTTTACTACCGTGTTACTCTTGTTATTCTCCAACTCTGTGTTGGTAAATTCAACTCCTCCAATCGGCCCTGACTCTTTACATCCAGCATCCGCCATCCTTCTTTCCAGCTGTGTTATGCAAACAAGAGTAAGCGATTCTGTGTCACTGGTTTTTAATCCTTCAAAATAAGAGTCATGTCCTGTAAACTGTAGAAGATCGGAATCAGAATGACCTTTACTCGCCAAATACATTTAGCATGTACAGGAATTTGACTTGGTGAAAATGGTGCTGCCACGATAAACAGAATACACGGGCAGAAGGTAAACAGGATACAAACATATGTAGAAGCAGAGATTACACAAATCCACATGCTGTATGTACACTTTGTACACTGTAAGCTAAGAACTACAAACTTCACTATAAAAACTAAGCTACGTTATAAATGATGTATGTAGAGATGTATAAATAAAACACGACTTTACAGGATGATGATGCGTTGGGGGAAATATGTACATGAAGAGAGGCAGGTGCATATGAGGATCTGCAGCGAGTACAAAGATGAATGTGCCATTCTAGGATGATAGTGCAGAATGCGTAGTCCATTAATGAGAAGATCACCGTGGACCAGGTGGCCGGTTGATGAGGTTAATCTGGAGGCGGAAGAAACGCACACCTGTTGAGGCGAGGTGCTGGCTAGCGGAGTAGAACACTTGGAAAAGAAAAGGAGAGCCGTACACACTAGGAGCTCAGATGCTGGTTTATGAGGAAGAAGCTGTTCAGGAGGTTTTAGTCGTGATTGATCTGAACCGTTTGCTAGAGGGGAGTCTTTGGAAGAGGGGGTGACAAGGGTGGAAGGTGTCGGCGATTATCTTTCCTGCATACTTCCTTGCCCTGGAGTCGTGTAGGACCTCGATGGTGGGCAGGTGGCAGCCTCTCAGCAGACCGGACGATCCATTGCAGTTCGCAGTTCGCGCTTGGACCGGGCAGACGCATTCCCATACCAGACAGTGATCGAGGAGGTGAGGATGGACTCAATGATGGTTGTGTAGAACCAAATCAGTATTGTCCGTGAGAGTTTGAATTGCTTCAGCTGACATAAGAAGTACATCCGCGGGTGAGACCTCTTGCTGATCGCTGTAACGTTGTCCTCCCACTTGAGGTTGTGGGAGATGATGGTCCTCAGGAATTTGAATGTCTCAGCCATACTTACAGCTGAGCCATTGATTTCAAGGGGGAGAGATGGTGAGGGGACACTTCCTGAAGTCAATCACCATCTCCACGGATTTGACAGTGTTCAGCTCCAGGTTATTGTGACTGCACCAGACCACCATCCGGTCAACCTCTCTCAGGTACATGGTCGCCGTTGGAGACAAGGGTGTCTAGGGTGGTGTCATCTGCTTCTTGACAGACGCATCTTTGGAGATAGAGTGACTAGAGGAGAAGGGAGAGCACGCAGCCCTGCGGCGCTCCCATGCTGAGGGACAGAGCGTCTGACAGATGTTTCCCCAGCTTCACGTATTGTGTCCTGTTGGTCAGGAAGTCGGTGATCTACCGACAGATGGAGTCAGATACGTTCAGCTGGGTAAGTTTGTCCTGCAGCAGCTCTGGGATGATGGTGTTGAACGCTGAGCTGAAGTCCACAAACAGTATCCTTGTGTATGTCCTTGGGTTGTCGAGGTGCTGAAAGGTGTAGTGGAGGCCCATGTTGACAGCATCGTCCTCAGACCTGTTGGCTCTGTCAGCGAAATGCAGGGGGTCAAGGAGGGCGTCAGTGATGTCTTTGAGGTGGGATAGGATGAGGCACTCGAAGGACTTCATGATGACTGAGGTGAGTGCTACAGGTCTGTAGTCATTCAGGCAGGATACTTTCTGTTTCTTAGGCACGGGAACAATGATGGATGATTTAAAACAGGCAGGAACAGTGCATAGTTCAAGTGATTGATTGAAGATGTCCGTGAATATAGGGAGAGCTGGTCAGCGCAGTGCTTTAGTGTGGCTGGGCAGACCCACTCTGGGCCTTCAGCTTTCCTACAGTCCTGTTTCTTAAAGAGCCTGTTGACTACTTGCTCTATGATGACAATGGGTGGGGGAGGGGGGAGAGGGCAGCCTGGGACAGGCTGGGGGGAGAGAGGGAGGGAGAGAGGGAGGGAGGGGGACGGTGGCAGAGGGGCAGAGGAGAGGGTAGTCTGGGACAGGCTCGGGGGAGGGAGGGAGGGGGACGTGGCAGAGGGGCAGAGGAGAGGGTAGTCTGGGACAGGCTGGGGGGAGAGAGGGAGGGAGGGAGGGAGGGAGGGAGGGGGACGTGGCAGAGGGGCAGAGGAGAGGGTAGTCTGGAGAGGAGTGGGTTCAGCTGGTTTGGCAGTAGGGTGTCGACTGAAGCATGGAGGCAAAAACGATTGGAAACTATGCACAACATAATCTTAAACCAAACACATTTTGTCCTAGTCCATAATTAGTTTTCGCTAGACTACCTTTTTTAAAGAGAACCTCCAATACGTGACACTCAAAAAACTTTGTTGACCATTTTGGTTTAAAATTAAACAAAACTAGTATATCTCAAAATCACTTAAATAAATCCTTACTTGATAGCTAATTATAATTAATTATGTGTTGGTAATTGTCCAATAATCTTTGCCTTTATTCATTTGACACAGTTTACAGGACATGATGACTCTTATTTTGAAGGATAAAAAAACGTGACCCGGAAGTGCCTCATAATTCTTGTTGCCTGAGTATGTGGCTCGTGCTCGTGTGGCATTTAAGCCCTGAAGGACGCCTGACAGATAGCCCAATCTCCCAGGCTGCGTGCCGCCTCCAAGACCAGAGACAATCGCATGCAAACTAACTTGGCTATCTAGTCTTGTGAGTTAGCTAGCTAGGTAGTCTTGTTAGATAGCTTGCTAGTTATCTATGCTGGTTGTTAGCTTGCATAACTCAAATCTATATACAACTTTACAGTGAAATGCTTACTTACAAGCCCTTTCCCAACAACGCAGAGTTAAAAATTAAGAATGTTTTTATAAATTAGCAAATAAGAAAAAATAAGGAAATAGTAACACAATAAAATAACAATAACGAGGCTATATACAAGGAGTACCGGTACCAAGTCAATGTGCAGGGGTACGTGGTAATTGAGGTAATATGTACATGTAGGTAGTGGTAAAAGTGACTAGGCAATCAGGATAGATAATAAACAGAGTAGCAGCAGTGTGTGAAAGTGTGTGTGTGTGTGTTTTGTGTGTGTGAGCATATGTAACTGATATGTGTATAATTATAAGGGGATATACGTCATGTTTTGTGGATAATATTTACATTTACAGAGTGGGTGAGCTCCATTCCTGACAGGCTGATCAGATGAGCTTTCAGCCTCAGAGCTTGACCGGATTCAATAGCAGCCTCATAGACTGAAATAGGCTGCCTTGTAGGCTGTTTCATGAGCAAAGCTCCTTGCAGGCATATTAGCAGTCAAAGTGCCTTATAGGCTGATTCATATGCATCAGCTCCAAAGGCAATTACCATCGTCGACCAGAGCATTGAACAGGTGGGGGAGTATAAGAACCTTGGCACAATAGTTGATAACAAGCTGAACTTTGGGGCCAACTGTGGGCGAGTGTTATCAAAATGTCGATCCAGATTATACTTCCTGTGCAAATTTAGAAGGCTGAGTGTTAATCATTCTGTTTTACAATCGTTTTACAGATGTTCTATTGAGCCTGTCTTAACATTTAGTGTAGTTGCCTGGTTTGTCTCCCTCACATGGGCAAGTCAGAATACCCTAGAGAGAGTTGTGGTAAGATTGTAGGGAGAAAACAAAAGGCTCTCCAAGACATTTACAAAGAGCGCACATGTAAGAGGTAAAGAAATACATTCACTGAACATCAGGGTGCAGACTCAGGTCTTCACCTCTTAAAACCAAGAGAGACACTAACAGTTGACCATCATCAGTAAGGCTTTTAAATGAAAATGGATTTATGTGACTTGTGTTTATTTTGTATAGCACGGCTCTTAAATTAAAATAGATTTTTGTGTTATACATTTTGTGCAGCATAAAAGCAACATTCACACTTGACAGATACATGCTTACAAGGTATATACAGTGGGGAGAACAAGTATTTGATACACTGCCAATTTTGCAGGTTTTCCTACTTACAAAGCACATAGAGGTCTGTAATGTTTATCATAGGTACACTTCAACTGTGAGAGATGGAATCTAAAACAAAAATCCAGAAAATCACATTGTATGATTTTTAAGTAATGAATTTGCATTTTATTGCATGACATAAGTATTTGATCACCTACCAACCAGTAAGAATTCCGGCTCTCACAGACCTGTTAGTTTTTCTTTAAGAAGCCCTCCTGTTCTCCACTCATTACCTGTATTAACTGCATCTGTTTGAACTCGTTACCTGTATAAAAGACACCTGTCCACACACTCAATCAAACAGACTCCAACCTCTCCACAATGGCCAAGACCAGAGAGCTGTGTAAGGACATCAGGGATAAAATTGTAGACCTGCACAAGGCTGGGATGGGCTACAGGACAATAGGCAAGCAGCTTGGTGAGAAGGCAACAACTTTTGGCGGAATTATTAGAAAATGGAAGAAGTTCAAGATGACGGTCAATCACCCTCGGTCTGGGGCTCCATGCAAGATCTCACCTCGTGGGGCATCAATGATCATGAGGAAGGTGAGGGATCAGCCCAGAACTACACGGCAGGACCTGGTCAATGACCTGAAGAGAGCTGGGACCACAGTCTCAAAGAAAACCATTAGTAACACACTACGCCATCATGGATAAAAAAAAAGAATGATGTTTCCATCTCCATGCTTCACGGTTGGGATGGTGTTCTTGGAGTTGTACTCATCCTTCTTCTTCCTCCAAACATGGCGAGTGGAGTTTAGACCAAAAAGTTATATTTTTGTCTCATCAGACCACATGACCTTCTCCCATTCCTCCTCTGGATCATCCAGATGGTCATTGGCAAACTTCAGACGGGCCTGGACATGCGCTGGCTTGAGCAGGGGGACCTTGCCTGCGCTGCAGGATTTTAATCCATGACGGCGTAGTGTGTTACTAATGGTTTTCTTTGAGACTGTGGTCCCAGCTCTCTTCAGGTCATTGACCAGGTCCTGCCGTGTAGTTCTGGGCTGATCCCTCACCTTCCTCATGATCATTGATGCCCCACGAGGTGAGATCTTGCATGGAGCCCCAGACCGAGGGTGATTGACCGTCATCTTGAACTTCTTCCATTTTCTAATAATTCCGCCAAAAGTTGTTGCCTTCTCACCAAGCTGCTTGCCTATTGTCCTGTAGCCCATCCCAGCCTTGTGCAGGTCTACAATTTTATCCCTGATGTCCTTACACAGCTCTCTGGTCTTGGCCATTGTGGAGAGGTTGGAGTCTGTTTGATTGAGTGTGTGGACAGGTGTCTTTTATACAGGTAACGAGTTCAAACAGATGCAGTTAATACAGGTAATGAGTGGAGAACAGGAGGGCTTCTTAAAGAAAAACTAACAGGTCTGTGAGAGCCGGAATTCTTACTGGTTGGTAGGTGATCAACTACGTATGTCATGCAATAAAATGCAAATTCATTACTTAAAAATCATACAATGTGATTTTCCGGATTTTTGTTTTAGATTCCGTCTCTCACAGTTGAAGTGTACCTATGATAAAAATTACAGACCTCTACATGCTTTGTAAGTAGGAAAACCTGCAAAATCGGCAGTGTATCAAATACTTGTTCTCCCCACTGTATATACAGTATTTAGTCAGCCACCAATTGTGTAAGTTCTCCCACTTAAAAAGATGAGAGAGGCCTGTAATTTTCATCATTGGTACACGTCAACTATGACAGACAAAATGAGGAATTTTTTTCTCCAGAAAATCACATTGTAGGAATATTAATTTATTTATTTGCAAATTATGGTGGAAAATAAGTATTTGGTCAATAACAAAAGTTTCTCAATACTTTGTTATATACCCTTTGTTGGCAATGACACAGGTCAAATGTTTTCTGTAAGTCTTCACAAGGTTTTCACACACTGTTGCTGGTATTTTGGCCCATTCCTCCATGCAGATCTCCTCTAGAGCAGTGATGTTTTGGGGCTGTCGCTGGGCAACACGGACTTTCAACTCCCCTCCAAAGATGTTCTATGGGGTTGAGATCTGGAGACTGGCTAGGCCACTCCAGGACCTTGAACTGCTTCTTACGAAGCCACTCCTTCGTTGCCCGGGCGGTGTGTTTGGGATCATTGTCATGCTGAAAGACCCAGCCACGTTTCATCTTCAATGCCCTTGCTGATGGAAGGAGGTTTTCACTCAAAATCTCACGATACATGGCCCCATTCATTCTTTCCTTTACAAGGATCAGTCGTCTTGGTCCCTTTGCAGAAAAACAGCCCCAAAGCATGATGTTTCCACCCCCATGCTTCACAGTAGCAATGGTGTTCTTTGGATGCAACTCAGCATTCTTTGTCCTCCAAACACGACGAGTTGAGTTTTTACCAAAAAGTTATATTTTGGTTTCATCTGACCATATGACATTCTCCCAATCCTCTTCTGGATCATCCAAATGCACTCTAGCAAACTTCAGACGGGCCTGGACATGTACTGGCTTAAGCAGGGGGACACGTCTTGCACTGCAGGATTTGAGTCCCTGGCGGCGTAGTGTGTTACTGATGGTAGGCTTTGCTACTTTGGTCCCAGCTCTCTGCAGGTCATTCACTAGGTCCCCCTGTGTGGTTCTGGGATTTTTGCTCACCGTTCTTGTGATCATTTTGACCCCACGGGGTGAGATCTTGCGTGGAGCCCCAGATCGAGGGAGATTTTCAGTGGTCTTGTATGTCTTCCATTTCCTAATAATTGCTCCCACAGTTGATTTCTTCAAACCAAGCTGCTTACCTATTGCAGATTCAGTCTTCCCAGCCTGGTGCAGGTCTACAATTTTGTTTCTGGTGTCCTTTGACAGCTCTTTGGTCTTGGCCATAGTGGAGTTTGGAGTGTGACTGTTTGAGGTTGTGGACAGGTGTCTTTTATACTGATAACAAGTTCAAACAGGTGCCATTAATACAGGTAACGAGTGGAGGACAGAGGAGGCTTTTAAAGAAGAAGTTACAGGTCTGTGAGAGCCAGAAATCTTGCTTGTTTGTAGGTGACCAAATACTTATTTTCCACCATAATTTGCAAATAAATTCATTAAAAATCCTACAATGTGGTTTTCTGGATTTTTTTCCCCTCAATTTGTCTGTCATAGTTGACGTGTACCTATGATGAAAATTACAGGCCTCTCTCATCTTTTTAAGCGAGAGAACTTGCACAATTGGTGGCTGACTAAATACTTTTTACCCCCACTGTATATACAGTGCCTTGACTTTTTCCACATTTTGTTACGTTACAGCCTTATTCTGAAATTGATTAAATATTTTTTTAAATCTCAGCAATCTACACACAATACCCCATAATGAAAAAGTGAAAACAGGTTTTTGGATTTTTTTTGCAAATTATAAAAGATTAAAAAAAGAAATACCTTATTTACATAAGTATTCAGACCATTTGCTATGAAACTCGAAATTGAGCTCAGGTGCATCCTGTTTCCATTGATCATCCTTAAGATGTTTCTACAACTTGATTGGAGTCCACCTGTTGTAAATTCAATTGATTGGACATGATTTGGAAAGGCACACACCGGTCTATATAAGGTCCCACAGTTGACAGTGCATGTCAGAGCAAAATCCAAGCCATGAGGTTGAACGAATTGTCCATGAAGCTCCGAGACAGGATTTTGTCGAGGCACAGATCTTGGGAAGGGTACCAAAAAATTTCTGCAGCATTGAAGATCCCCCAGAACACAGTGGCCTCCATCATTCTTAAATTGAAGAAGTTTGGAATCACCAAGACTCTTCCTAGAGCTGGCCACCCAGCCAAACTGAGCAATCGGGGGAGAAGGACCTTGGTCAGGGAGGAGACCACTCTGACAGAGTTCCTCTGTGGAGATGGGAGAACCTTCCAGAAGGACAACCATCTCTGCAGCACTCTACCAATCAGGCCTTTATGGTAGAGTGGCCAGACCGAAGCCACTCCTCAGTAAAAGGCACATGACAGCCCACTTGGAGTTTGCCAAAAGGCACCTAAAGGCTCTCAGACCATGAGAAACAAGATTCTCTGGTCTGATGAAACCAAGCTTGAACTCTTTGGCCTGAACGTCTGGAGGAAACCTGGTACTATCCCTATGGTGAAGCATGGTGGTGGCAGCATCATGCTGTGGGACTGGGAGACTAGTCAGGTTCAAGGCAAAGATGAACAGAGCAAAGTACAGCGAGATCCTTGATGAAACCCTGCTCCAGAGCGCTCAGAACCTCAGACTGGGGCGAAGGTTCACCTTCCAACAGGACAACGACCCTAAGCACACAGCCAAGACAACGCAGGAGTGGCTTCGGGACAAGTCTCTGAATGTCCTTGTGGCCCAGCCAGAGCCCAGACTTGAACCCGATCGAACATCTCTGGAGAGACCTGAAAATAGCTGTGCAGCAACGCTCCCCATCTAACCTGACAGAGCTTGAGAGGATCTGCAGAGAAGAATGGGAGAAACTCCCCAAATATAGGTGTGCCAAGCTTGTAGCGTCATACCCAAGAAGACTTGATGCTGTAATCGCTGCCAAAGGTGCTTCAACAAAGTATTGAATAAAGGGTCTGAATACTTATGTAAATGTGATATTTCAGTTTTTTATTGTTAATAAATTAGCAAAAATTTATAAAAACCTGTTTTGGCTTTGTCATTATGGGGTATTGTGTGTAGATTGAGGGGAATAACATTTTTTAATCAATTTTAGAATAAGGCTGTAATGTAACAAAATGTGGAAAAAGTCAAGGGGTCTGAATACTTCCCAAAGGCACTGTATATATACTGTGTGTGTGTGTGTATGATATATATATATATATATATATATATATATATATGTATAGTACCAGTCAAAAGTTTGGACACACCTACTCATTCAAGGGTTTTTCTTCATTTTTACTATTTTCTACATTGTAGAATAATAGAGAAGACATCAAAACTATGAAATAACACCTATGGAATCATGTAGTTACCAAAAAAGTGTTAAACAAATCAAAATATATGTTATATTTGAGATTCTTCAAATAGCCACCCTTTGCATTGATGACAGCTTTGCATACTCTTGGCATTCTCTCAACCAGCTTCATGAGGTAGTCACCTGGAATGCATTTCAATTAACAGGTGTGCCTTCTTAAAAGTTAATTTGTAGAATTTATTTCCTTCTTAATGCGATTGAGCCAATCAGTTGTGTTGTGACAAGGTATACAGAAGCTAGTCCTATTTGTATCTGTCATGTGTGAATGTTGCGGTTTATATATTTACTGTATATGATTATCTTATCCGACTTGCCACAACTGAAGTTACCTTCTGGAAAAATAAAGTTATTCTATTCACTCTGTAAATGTAAATATTACCCACAAAACATGAAGTGTCCCTAACAATTATACACATATCAGTTATGCAAGCTAACAACCAGCATAGATAACTAGCTATCTTGCTAGCTAACAAGACTAGCTAGCACAGTTAGCTTGCAAACGATTGGCTCTGGTCTTGGGGGCGGCAGGCAGTCTGGGAGATCGAGCTGTCTGTTAGGCGCCTTTCATGGCTTAAATGCCCCAGGAGCTCATATCTCACAGAACAGGGGAACTCAGAGAATAAGAAGCCTACCCAGCTGACCGTTGACAGGCACGCACGGCGACCAGAATGTTGGGATTGGGGAAGATGGCGGAAGCGGATGATGAGGTGGAATCTGAATACAATGGCGGTAGAATCAAGAAGAATTGGAGTGTTGTTCAAAATAATGGAAAACAGAGCAAAGTAGGGTACAGTGATGAGAATGACCCTTCGTATCTAGTAGGAGTACGGTTAATAAGGAGCAGCTGAGCAGAGTACCAATATTGAAGAAACCTTTTGAGTTATCCAAACTGGTGGAGAGAATGCTGGGTAAAGTGAAGGATGTGAGGATCACGAGAGACGGGCTTGTTTAGATTTTTTGTGATTCTGTCTTAATCGCACTGTATCTGTTATTTTGTTTTTTGAAATGGAGTCTCTCCCTAATGAAGTGCGGTTAGGGTATATAAACTACAGAGTTAGATAATTTATCCCAAGAACAATGCAGTGTGAACATTGTAAAGCTTTTGGTCATGTAGAAAGTGTTTGCAGAAGGGAGAAGCCGAGATGTACAAGATGTGGAAAATATCATATTATGTGTTGTAAAAGTGAAGAAAATGTGACATTGTCATTGCGGTTGGAATCATGAAGCCACGTCTTCTGAATGCCCCACAAGGGAAAAAGAGAATGAGGAAGTCAGTGTTGTACAGAGCATTTCATATGCAGAAGCTGTGAATAGGGTTGAGGGTTTGAATGTTGCACCAGAAGAGTCCATGGTAGTGGATAGGCCTTCACTGCAGACTACAGGGGTTGTCTTACACCAAGAGGATCCTGACATTTTAAAGGTTAAAAAGGTGGACTTTGTGGCCTTTATCGCAATGGTGATAAATGGGCACTGCCATGGTGGAGAAAAGATCTAGGAAGATAGAAATCATTGGGATTGTGGCAGAGCGGTTCCTGGGGATGAAAGATTTCACAGCAAAGGAGTTACATGGAATATTAGCAAAAGTCGTACCACCTTCTCAGGTCCTAGAGCCTGAGAAGGGAGATATGGAGAACTAAAAGAGGGAGAAGTGGGAGTTTTGTTTGTTTTGGCAATGTACTATTTTTATTAGGGTGGATTGTTAGAATCACTTAAGTATGGAATTATTTTTCTTTATTTATTTTTTGGTTTCAAATCGTCCAGTTGCTGGCGGCAATACAACTTTTGGATGTAGTCCGCCATACAACCCATAGAAGAAGAAGAATCTCACAGAACACGACATTAGCTAGTGTAGTGTTGAGATAATGATGCTGAGATGCTGTGATGACAAGAAATCCGCTGACACTGTCCTTGATTATAATGGTTTATTACATCAAAGATTTTAGCGTCAATTTACAGACTCCTGCAGACATCTGGAGAACAACCGACCCAATCTCTAATATGTTGTTGCTCCCCGTCCTTTGTTTCAACCATGGTATTTATAATCTGTAACATGATATGAGTGGTTTCCCCATAAACCAATCCCAGGACGCCACATAACAGACTTCCTCTAACACACCATTTGCAAACATCAGCAAAGTCATAAACTGTTTAGACACTACACTAGCAGTATCTGAAGGAATGTCTAAATTAGAGTTGTAGAGACAGATTCTGAAACAGCGATGTACAACGGCAGCGGAGGAGATATTCAGAGCCATTGCAAAAACTATATCAAAGTACCAGGACAAAGTTTCTGTCGAAAGAAGAGAACGACCGTCTGCAGAGGCTGCTTGATGTCATCCTGAAACCAGAGATAAAGTTGTATAGAACAGGTTTGTTTATTACTCTTGTCTCTTATCAACATTAATGTTTATCAACATTGGCAATATTTATCTTTTAATATGAGAAGAAAATATCCACAGGAAAGTATTATTAAACCAACTTTACAAAACGCTTGTACAGACATTGAGATTTCTATCACCTGGCACATGCGCAAAACCATGTAAATACCTGCAAGATTTCGGTTAGTAAGCATGCGTCATACTTCTGTCTTGTGCCTTAGGTGATGAGCAAACAAATCGTGATAGTCACACAGATTTGAAGTCGGTTTAATAATACTTTCCTGTGGAAATTTGGCCTCAAATTTACACAGGCAGAATAAAGAAATCGTCAGACAACATGTAGAGTAAGTTCAAATTAAGTTTATTCAACATTCTGACTTGTAAAGGGACTGTTTGGAATTTTTAAATCTAAATGTTAGAGAGGAGAGTGGAGGCTCGTGAAGTGAGGTCTTCAAGACAAGTAGAAACTCTAAACCTCTGCGTTAAACTTAACGTAAGTTATTTGCGTTAACGCAGAATTCTGTGTTTTTCTCACACAAAAGAGAAGATAAAACGCAGAAACAATATCTTGCTGCGTTTTGTAAACGCATATCTAAAATGTATTTTATTGTAATCTCGTTTTTAGACCAATCAAATTCTTGCATTAACAAATGGCGTTTCTATCAGCAGACAGCCTTCTGACTGAAATTCTTAGGTGAACATTTTCTCCGGTCCGGTAGCAACTTAAAATGCAATATTAACTTCAAGCAAAACATTAAGAAATGTAGCTGGCTACATTTTTTCTATGGTAAAAATAAAATGGCCATGCATCGTCTTTACAAGAAATACCTTGATCTTTCATTGTAAGCTAATTTACTTTTCTGTGGCTGCTAGCCAAATAGCGTTGCACATCTGTTGTCATCTGATGAATACGAAGTTACTTTCTGCCGACTGTTTTGTATTCATTTATTTTGTCAGATGAAAAATTGTAGTTGTACGCCTCTTATCATTCTATTGAAGCAAAAAAACACTTGACTTTCATTATAAAACCCAGGTGAAATGGTGATTTCTGAAAGCTAACGTGACCCTGGAGCTTCTTATTCGTCTTATGACGCCTGGCAACAAGGGCACATCCAATTCGTTGCTATTGTTTTCCTCCTTCCGGCCCATTCACAAACAAGCAAAACGTTGTTAAATATGAATGAAATTTGTCAACTATTAAATAACATGCTCAGAATTTGAAAGATATGTTCATTCTAGGTTGAGGAAAATTATTTTAACAAATACATTTAAAAAAGTGTAACAACATTGCAATTTCAAGCATTGATCTTTGATACCGCCTGTATGGATAACAACCATTAGATACAGTCTAATATGTTAACTAGCTAACAGAATCTTTCAAATTCTGTGCATGTTATTTAATAGTTTTGAAAAATGTAAATCAATACAGCAAGTTTAATTAAGTGATTCTCGTCTATATGAATCATTTTACTTGTGAATAGAATAAACAAATGTAAAATACATATGTACAGCCTCTGAAGACAGTCGCTTGCTGTACTACCCTTGCATTTTCTAAATGGACATTAGTGCTGTTTAGATGAGAAATGTGTTATTCCCCACCATTATAATCAGTCCAGTCAGATAGCCGCTGCTGACAATACTGATTGACCATTATCTACACTTAAACAACTATTTGGATCAATCAACAACAGCACATAAGTGGGAAATCCTGAAGATAGGCTATCCTATCCTAGACCCCATTATCTTAGGTGTTGATGTTGCGCTTCATCTGACATATCTCATCTGCAACTAAATTCTAATGTATCCTTTCTCCTTCCCTTCAGATTTCCAGCATTTCATTGTCTCTGAAGAGGAGTTGTCCCCTGTACAGCAGCACTGTGAGCAGGATTGGAGCCCCAGTCTGGGAAAAGATGACTGGAACCCCATACAGATGAAAGAGGAACAGGAAGAACTGAGGATCATCCAGGTGGATGAAGACTCTGTATTCACTCCTGCCTGGGTGAAAATTGACTATGATCAGTACCCGACTCAGTCTTCACAAATCCAAAGTGAAGAATACATAGACAAAACGGCTTCAACTGACAGATCAAAACAGAACCTAAGGAAGAGGATTCCTCAGAGCCAACCAGTGACTCTCAGCCCCTGCGCAAATCAAAGAGGACACGGACAGAAAAAGGAAAAAAATCCATCAGCTCCAAGGGTAGAAATCACCAGTGCATAGGTGCAGTCGCACAGAAGAGAGAGACAATTTTCCTGTAGTGATTGTGGTGAACGTTTCACTCTGATGGGAAAACTGAATTCTCATAGGATCATGATACACTCTGGAAAGAATCCGTATCGCTGTGATGAATGTGGGAAATGTTTTGTTCAGCGAGGAGCTCTGGATTCTCATATGAGGGTCCACACAGGTTTGAATCTGCATCGCTGTCGGGATTGTGGCAAAGGTTTTGTTTATGTTAGAGGTCTGAATTCTCATTGGAAGATTCACACAAAGGAGAAACTCAAAGGCTGTCATATAACAGAGTGAACACCTGAAATAGCATGAAAGGTTTCACACAGGCAAGAAATCGCATTCTCATATACAGATCCACACAGGAAAGAAATCATATCACTGTCAGGATTGTGACAAATGCTTTGTGTCATAAGAAGATTCACACAGGGGAGAAATTCATTTACTGTAATGTGGCAAATGTTTTCACATGTTGGGTATCTGAATTATCACATGATTCACACAGGGGAACTATTGGAATTTCGCCTAATTTCTCCTTGATAATTTTTTTTTTATGTGCACATCAGTGGAGGCTGGTGGGAGGAGCTATAGGAGGATGGGCTTATTGTAATTGCTGGAATGGAATCAATGGAACGGTATCAAACACAAACATATGGAAATCACGTTTGACTCCATTCCATCGATTCAATTCTAGCCATTACAATGAGCCCGTCCTCCTACAGCTCCTCCCACCAGCCTCCTCTGGTACACATGTATGATACCTACTTACTTGGGTGTGTAGTTATTGTGTTTTGCCCTCTAGTGAGTACTGTCTCCCTTATAAGTCATGATACAAATGTTAATGGAAAAGTTATAGAAAATGATTTCTTATAAAGAGTGGGAACCCTTTAAAAAAAAAAAAAAAAAAAGTGTAAAATATGTTGATAATTGTACATACAGTATGTTCCATCAATTCTGCCATTATTAACCTGGATGTATTGTGTTATTACCGTGTTTTTCTTGTTGTTCTCCAATTCTGTGTTGATAAGTTCATATCAGCGTCTCATCAGCAACAATAAAAAAGCACTTCCGGGGTCACTGAATTTTAAGAAATGTCTAACAAAGTCCCCCATGTAATAGAAAAGTGTCACCCTGTATTTATTCAAAATATATGAAAAAGTCTTAACATTACCATCATATGTTCTTATTTAAGTGACATTTGTAATACATTTAGGTTTTAAAACATGTTCCAAGGTCAAATAAAGAAAACATTTGTTTACATTACACAAATATAGCACTGTACAAGAAAATATTGATTGTGTGTCCATAAAACTAGAGTCCAGTCTACTCACCAGAGTCTCTAGAATACAAAAAACTATTGATTGTGTGACCATAAAACCAAGGTCTAGTCTACTCAACCTAGCTAGCTACCTAACTAGCCCGCCAGCCTGCCCAGAGAGCATTGCGGGTTTTGTAGTCGACGAGTTTCAACCTATGGCTGCAAAAGATTTAACGATCTTCACATTTTGCTTACAATATTATTATAAGATCAAAATGAAACATTTTATCACAAAATAATGTTTGTACATGGTAAGACATTTAACAGCGTAAAGCATAGGAAGAAGTCATTTAGGATTATTTAAATTTATTGACAAATACTGTATTTTTCATATCATGAATAAACACGTTATTTACACTTTTCCATTACTGCGTGTGGGACTCTTCGTTTGACATTTTTCACAATTCTGTGACGTGGAAGTGACTCGCTATTGTAGAGCGTCTGCTAAATGATGTAAATAAGACGCCAGTTAGTTATCCGTCTTCAATTGCCCAGCCTGTTTAGTGTTGAGGCCCTGTCAGATTAGATCACTCCTGCAACTCACTGAAGGGGTAGCCATCATGTTGGGGATGTTGCCCTCATATATGGTGTAGCTACTCTGTAGAAGGAGCAGAGAATAAACTGCATAACAGAGAGTAGGTTTTGAAATTGCAGCATTTACATTTTCATTGAGTGGATGCTTTCATGGTCGTTGCTGAGGAACCCAAATCAGAGGGACCTTCTTCATTGTGGCCTCATGCATAGCAATGGATGCCTGGTCCCAAGCATTAGTCTTCAACATCTCCACAATTCCTATGTGGGTACAGACATTATGATTTACATACAGTCTGGACTAGCCACTGAAACACACAGTTTCAGTCTATAAATGGAAATGTGCCCTTAGTGGGTGAAACTGACAGTATCAAGGCTCTTACTGGTAGTCTGTCTCCCCCATCATGGCCATGTATGCATGCATGTTTGGCTCGCTCCAGCATTTGTCGACACTGATGGCTGGGTAGTAGACAATAAAGGCTAGACACATCTCATTAGTGGTGGCCAGACCCAACTGTGTGACTCCTTTGCGATTGGCTGTGTAATAGGTGCACTCCACCACAATCTCGTCACCCTGCATTGGGAAGGAGATACTGCTTTAAGATCTTATGATTAACAATATCACAATACCACTGTTGATCTGATAAAGAATCCCATGACAACCATTTGAAATACAGAAAGTACATGGATGCTTACCGGTTTGATGGTCTTAATGGTCCCCAGGTTGATGCCCCCTGCATCTCAAAGTTATAGTTATCATCCACGGCTAGGAAGTCAATCTGCGTTCCATTCCTGCAGAGGGTAGAATCAAGAGCACATCAGTGGGGAGAGTGAAGAACCATCAACAACGATCATCAAAGCTTATCGCTGTTTATCCTGACAATGACACTTTACTTTGTTGATCTGGATCGCAGACAAGGGGCAGCTGTAGAAAAGCATGTAGTGGACCAGGTCCATGTTCTAAATCACTGGCTCCATCTGAGACCGACAGAGAGGCAGGGAGAGGGAAGAGATGCCAGAAACCTCTATGGACTCTAATGACAAACGTATGTCGTAATTGTAAAATTATTAGACCATGAAATGAGAGAGGGGTCATTTACCCGAATGATATGACGTTTCCCATTGAGCTTTGGTACCTTCATGACCTTGCAGTTGTAGTATGTATGTTGTGAAGGGACAGTAACCTGCAATGGAAGAGGAACCACTGTGTTAATACTATCTGTGTTGCCAGTCCATTCTGTTCCAGTCACATGTTGTAGGCTAAGGATACTACCTCCTGTATAACCAATATCAATTCAATTTCATTTAATTCAATCATCTGACCTGTTCCACTTCAAGAATAAACTAAAATACTTCAAACTAAAAGTCCTCCTGTGCCTGATCTAGAGAGTCAACATGCTTCTGCTACAGGATGTGTGAGGTTACTCTTACATTCTTCATAACGAAGTCCAGCGAGTTGCCGTCCTGGGGGCTGGATCTGGCCATGAACTTGAGCAGGTTCACCTCCTTGGTCCCCCTTGTTTTGGAATGGTACCAGTGGTGGAAAAAGTACCCAGTTGTCATACTTGAGGAAAAGTAAAGATGCCTTAATAGAAAATAACTCAAGTAAAAGTGAAAGTCACCCAGTAAAATCCTACTTGAGTAAAAGTCTAAAAGTATTTGGTTTTAAATATACTTAAGTATCAAAAGTAAATATAATTGCTAAAATATACTTAAGTATAAAAAATAAAAGTATAAATCATTCCAAATTCCTTATATTAAGCAAACCAGATGGCACCATTTCCTTGTTTTTATTTTATTCATGGATAGCCAGGGGCATGCTCCAACACTCAGACATAATTTACAAACAATGCTGTTTTAGTGAGTCCGCTAGATCAGAGGCAGTAGAGATGACCAGGGATATTCTCTTGATGAGTGTGTAAATTACACAATTTTCCTGTCCTGCTAATCATTCAAAATGTAACAAGTACTTTTGGGTGTCAGGGAAAATGTATGGAGTAAAAACTACATTATTGTCATTAGGAATGTAGTAAAGTAAAAGTAAAAGTTGTCAAAAATATAAATAGTAAAGTAAAGTACAGATACCCCAAGAAACGACATAAGTACTTTCAAGTATTCTTACACCACTGAATGGTACCCGATGCCAGCAGTTTTCCCGTAGCCTTAGATCAGCTTCACTGGACTGTCCTATGAGAGGAGATTGAACAAAACATACAAGATCACATAACTAAAATAACAGGTTGAGGACTACGACAGAACTACATAATGTTGAGACATTGATGTTACGATACTTGTTATGACACCATTGTCTTTATTAATGCTTCTTTGATTTTTGAATCCCCTGGGAACCATGTAGGGTTAGGACATGTTGGTTTGGATATGTAGGGTTAGGACATGTAGGATTAGGACATTTTGGGTTAGGGACATTTAGGGTTAGGGACATTTAGGGTTAGGATATGTAGGATTAGGACATGTAGGGTTAGGTACATGTAGGTTTAGGGACATCCAGATGCAGCGCTCCTAGTGGCCGGGGACTTTAATGCAGGGAAACTTAAATCCGTTCTACCTAATTTCTACCAGCATGTTAAATGTGCAACCAGAGGAAAAAAAACTCTAGACCACCTTTACTCCACACACAGAGACGCATACAAAGCTCTCCCTCGCCCTCCATTTGGCAAATCTGACCATAACTCTATCCTCCTGATTCCTGCTTATAAGCAAAAACTAAAGCAGGAAGCACCAGTGACTCGGTTAATAAAAAAGTGGTCAGATGACGCAGATGCTAAGCTACAGGACTGTTTTGCTATCACAGACTGGAACATGTTCGGGATTCTTCAGACAGCATTGAGGAGTACACCACATCAGTCACTGGCTTCATCAATAAGTGCATCGATGATGTCGTCCCCACAGTGACCGTACGTACATACCCCAACCAGAAGCCATGGATTACAGGAAACATCCACACTGAGCTAAAGGGTAGAGCTGCCGCTTTCAAGGAACGGGACTCTAACCCGGACGCTTATAAGAAATCCCGCTATGACCTCCGACGAACCATCAAACAGGCAAAGAGTCAATACAGGACTAAGATTGAATCGTACTACACTGGCTCTGACGCTCGTCGGATGTGGCAGGGCTTGAAAACTATTACAGACTACAAAGGGAAGCACAGCCGCGAGCTGCCCAGTGACACAAAACTTCCAGACCAGCTAAACCACTTCTATGCTCGCTTCGAGGCAAGCAACACTGAAGCATGCATGAGAGCACCAGCTGTTCCGGATGACTATGTGATCACGCTCTCCGTAGCCGATGTGAGTAAGACTTTTAAGCAGGTCAACATTCACAAGGCCGCAGGGCCAGACGGATTACCAGGACGTGTACTCCGAGCATGTGCTGACCAACTGGCAAGTGTCTTCACTGACATTTTCAACATGTCCCTGACTGAGTCTGTAATACCAACATGTTTTAAGCAGACCACCATAGTCCCCGTGACCAAGGACTCTAAGATAACCTGCCTAAATGACTACCGACCCGTAGCACTGACGTCTGTAGCCATGAAGTGCTTTGAAAGGCTGGTCATGGCTCACATCAACAGCATTATCCCAGAAACCCTAGACCCACTCCAATTTGCATACCGCCCCAACAGATCCACAGATGATGCAATCTCTATTGCACTCCACACTGCCCTTTCCCACCTGGACAAGAGGAACACCTACGTGAGAATGCTATTCATTGACTACAGCTCAGCATTCAACACCATAGTGCCCTCTAAGCTCATCACTAAGCTAAGGATCCTGGGACTAAACACCTCCCTCTGCAACTGGATCCTGGTCTTCCTGACGGGCCGCCCCCAGGTGCTAAGGGTAGGTAACAACATATCTGCCACACTGATCCTCAACACGGGGGCCCCTCAGGGGTGCGTGCTCAGTCCCCTCCTGTACTCTCTGTTCACCCATGACTGCATGGCCAGGCACGACTCCAACACCATCATTAAGTTTGCCGACGACACAACAGTGGTAGGCCTGATCACCGACAACGATGAGACAGCCTATAGGGAGGAGGTCAGAGACCTGGCCGTGTGGTGCCAGGACAACAACCTCTCCCTCAACGTGACCAAGACAAAGGAGATGATTGTGGACTACAGGAAAAAAAAGAGGACTGAGCACGCCCCCATTCTCATCGACGGGGCTGTAGTGGAACAGGTTGAGAGCTTCAAGTTCCTTGGTGTCCACATCACCAACGAACTATCATGGTCCAAACACACCAAGACAGTCGTGAAGAGGGCACGACAAAGCCTATTCCCCCTCAGGAGACTGAAAAGATTTGGCATGGGTCCTCAGATCCTCAACAAAATCTACAGCTGCACCATCGAGAGCATCCTGACTGGTTGCATCACCGCCTGGTATGGCAACTGCTTGGCCTCCGACCGCAAGGCACTACAGAGGGTAGTGCGTACGGCCCAGTACATCACTGGGGCCAAGCTTCCTGCCATCCAGGACCTCTATACCAGGCGGTGTCAGAGGAAGGCCCTCAAAATTGTCAAAGACTCCAGCCACCCTAGTCATAGACTGTTCTCTCTGCTACCGCACGGCAAGCGGTACCGGAGTGCCAAGTCTAGGTCCAAAAGACTTCTCAACAGCTTCTACCCCAAAGCCATTAGACTCCTGAACAGCTAATCATGGCTACCCGGACTATTTGCACTGCCCCCCCACCCCATCCTTTTTACGCTGCTGCTACTCTGTTAATTATTTATGCATAGTCACTTTAACTCTACCCACATGTACATATTACCTCAACTACCTCAACTAGCCGGTGCCCCCGCACATTGTCTCTGCAACGGTACCCCCCTGTATATATAGCCTCCCTACTGTTACTTTATTTTACTTCTGCTCTTTTTTTTCTCAACACTTTTTTTGTTGTTGTTTTATTTTTACTTTTTTTGTTAAAAATAAATACACTGTTGGTTAAGGGCTGTAAGTAAGCATTTCACTGTAATGTCTGCACCTGTTGTATTCGGCGCATGTGACCAATAAAATTTGATTTGATTTGATTTGATGTAGGGTTAGGACAGCTGACTTTAAAAACGGTTTGCCTGCCTCTGTGGTTAGGCCATTGATCTACTCCCCTTATTTTTTGTGGTGAAACTCTAAATAAAAGAACCAGCAGGTGGACGTAAACTGGAGATGGTACAGAAGGTTGAACACACTGGACAGAAGAGAAAATAACCAGGGTTTCAGGAGGAAATTGGAGCTTTGCATGGAGGCCTGCCCTGTACTGAGATGATGAGAAGGTAGAACATTACAAACAATGAAAAGCCAGAGCACAATCTACTGAAGACACCTGGGGCTGAGTGTAGAGAAAAGATTCTGCTCCAAACAACAGAAGGTAACACACTTTAAACTAGGGATTGAACCTTGGGAATGGTCATAGGAGCAGATCCTATTTCTCAGGGATTTGAGCTTCCTTTTGGTGTCCTTGGGAATAATATTTTAGACCACCCGCACTTGAGAAACCACCTGCTCTAACTTTGTTCTACAGAATACATCACATTAGGTAAAAGGGGAAAAATCATACCAGTCTATCATGATAAGGGAACGCGAGTGTCTGCTTTAATCCTTTTAAACTTTAAGTACACATTATTTTGCAACAATTTGTGTCTCTGTGTAAAAAGGTTGACTCACGGTGATGTGGAAGTCTTCCTCATCACATGACTGGATGGACCTCCAGAAGGTCATGGTGGTTAGACCATCTGCCTCAATCAGGGACAGGAGGGTGTAGCTCTGTTTCTCATCCACCAGGGGAAACCCATTCCCTGTGGCATGATAGTCCTGAAGGAGGGCCAACACACAAACACTGGTGTTACCTGAACTCTTTATAGAGCTTAATTAATAGTTCTGTTTTATTATACTTCAGTGTTGTGGAGTTTCTATCTCTTCTGGTCCTCTGTAGCTCAGCTGGTAGAGCACGGCGCTTGTAATGCCAAGGTAGTGGGTTCGATCCCCGGGACCACCCATACACAAAAATGTATGCACGCATGACTGTAAGTCGCTTTGGATAAAAGCGTCTGCTAAATGGCATATTATTATTATTATATTCTCTAAAACTTCAGCAACACATTCACATCAATGGAGGCTGCTGAGGGGAGGACGGCTCATAAATGGAGGAAATGGAATGGCATCAAACACATGGACATTTTTGATGCATTTGATACCATTCCACTTTTTCCCTTCTGCCATTACCACGAACCCGTCCTCCTTAAGGTGGCAGCAACCTCCTATGACTCACATGTAACTTTAAAGAGTAATTTGATTTTCCAAAGGTTTTGGAGGTGTTGAAAACCAATACACCTACAACTCCAGACAATTAGAGGATAATTACAACTACAACTGTTATCACTTTACTGTTACAGTAGGCCTATCCAGCTTCTAAGACCTGGACCTACAATATAACTACTGCTAAGACCTACAATACAACTACTTCTAAGACCTGGACCTACAATATAACTACTGCTAAGACCTGGACCTACATTATAACTACTTCTAAGACCTGGACCTACAATATAACTACTGCTAAGACCTAGACCTACAATATAACTACTGCTAAGACCTATATCTACAATATAACTACTCCCAAGTGAAAACCAACAAGACATTACCACTGATAATGTTGTGTCTAATAGTAATGATTACAGAGTTAATGGTTTAGATACATTGAAGTAGTTGCCATTTTGGTCTGACCCATCCAATGACGATATCCGCTCCATTTGGGCTCAACTCGAATCCCACCCAGCTAGTGGTCTTGACGGTCAGCTGGAACGTGATGGTGCCCTCGACCTCACTAAACCCCTACTTCCGGATGACGTTGTTGTCCGCTTCAAGGTACTCCATGAAGGGCATAAGGGTGTCCTGCTGTTCCCCGGTCCCTGGAGTCCAAGCCAGGAGCAAGGAGAGGAATAGAGGGATCATACTGTCTGTCACCCACAGATAGACCCTGAGACTGACAACTCGACCCGCTGAGAGAGACAAACACTGCCAAACATACAGCTAGCTACGGAGAACCGCTAAGATTCTCATACACACTCACTGACTGGCCATGTCCAAATGCCCGTACTGGCGTTTTAAATAGTAGCCTTTTTTTGGTGTGCGAAAATAGACAGTTGTACAGTAGGCAAATTGAGACCCAGGTGTGTTTGACAACAGCGTATAATCAGCTAATCAGAGAAAGGGACAGGCTGTAGGAAAATGAACGAATGTATGTGGTAGGGATTAACTACGGCCAGTAGAGAGGGAAGGAAAGGAAGTTAGGAAAGGAGGAAATGAAAGGGAGCAAGGAAATAAGGAAAGGGCGATAGGGAAGGAGGATAGGAAAGGAGGTTAGTAAATGAAGAAAATAAGCTAGGAAAGGAAGAAAGGGAGCTAGGAAATAAGGAAAGAGAGTGAGGAAAGGAGGAAATGTGGTAGGGATTAACCACCGCCAGTAGAGAAAAGAAAAGTAAGAAGGAAAGGAGGAAATGATAGGGAGCGAGAAAAGGTGACAGGTTTTAGTGACAGGCTAGTTTGTGACAGGCTGATGCAGAGCTGCAGCTGGATACTATTGACCGTTTTGGGGAAACGTGTCTTTCAGTACAAACCGTCATGCAACGTAGCAAACGTTGAATCGAACTAAACGCACCCCAGGGGTGTTTGACAACAGCTGCTAATCAGAGAAGGGGGACACGATTGCCTTGTTTCCCGCCATTTGTTCATTTTGTATAGCCCGTCCCCCTTCTCTTATTCAAACACACCTGGCCTCAATTTTAGAAATTTCACAAACTATAAAACGTTCTATTTTCGCTTACACCAAAAGTCTACTATTTAGAACGCAAGTAGCCTACGGCAGTCGGACACCGTCAGTGTCGAGCAGAAGCATAGTGGTGCGCCGTAGCTAGATAGCAGTTTCTTTGGGATTGTTTGTCTCTGGGTGACAGAGTATGATTCCGCTATTCCTCTCCCTGCTCCTGGCTTGGACTCCAGGGACCGGGGCACAGCAGGACACCCTTATGCCCTTCATGGCGCACCTTGACTCGGACAACAACGTCAACCTGAAGTGGGGGTTCAGTGAAGTCCAGGGCACCATCACGTTCCAGCTGACCGTGAAGACCACTGGCTGGGTGGGATTCGGGTTGAGCCCAAATGGAGGCATGGCTGGAGCAGATATCGTTATTGGCGGTGTCGGACGAAATGGCAACTACTTCAAGGTATCTAAACATTAACTCATAATCATTACTGTTAGACAACCTTATCAGTGGTCACCTAATGTATTGTTTTTCACTTGGGAGTAGTTATATTGTAGGTCTTAGAACCAGGCTAGGCCTACTGTAATAAAGTGCTAAATTGTAGTAGTAATTATCCTCTAATTGTCTGGAGTTGTATGTGTATTGGTTTTCAACACTAACCTTTGGAAGATCAAATTACTCTTTAAAGTTACATGTGAATGTGTTGCTGAAGTTTTAGAGAAGAGAGAGAAACTCCACAACACTGAAGTATAATAAAACAGAACTATTAATTAAGCTCTATAAAGAGTTCAGGTAACACCAGTGTTTCTGTTGTCCCTCCTTAAGGACTATCATGCCACAGGGAATGAATTTCCCCTGGTGGATGAGAAACAGAGCTACACCCTCCTGTCCCTGATTGAGGCAGATGGTCAAACAACCATGACCTTCTCGAGGTCCATCCAGTCATGTGATGAGGGAGACTTTCACATCACCGTGAGTCAACTGTTTTAGACACTCTTAACAAGTAATGTGTGCTGAACGTGTAAAAGATTGAAGCGGACAATCATGTTCCTTTAGCATAGACTATTTCTATTCAGAAAAGGTTTCTTTAAAAATATCTTAGCAACCTATAGCCTGTTGAGACTGGTTCCCCTTTTCCCTAAATGGAACAAAATTGGACATCTATTGTTTTCTCAAGTGAGGGTGGGCCAAAGTATCATTCCCCAAGATGCCAAAAAGTAGCTCACACCCCTGAGAAGTGGCTCTGCTCCTATGGCTGTTCCTGAGGTTCTATGCCTATTTCTATGGAGACTCTCTCGTTTACATCCACCTACTGATTATTTTAATTTAGATTAAATTACCACACATCAGGAATGTAGAACAGCGATGAGAAGCTCATAACTACCACTTGGATATCATGAAAAAGGGTAAAATTAAACAAATACATATTTTTTTTAAATGGCCTTAATAAAGACAATGGTATAACTTTTTAATGTCCCAACATTATGTAGTTAGTGTCTCCTGCCTACGAGGCCTTCACATGTTGTCCTCAACCTGTCATTATTATTCACCTGTGTGCTTGTATGTTTTGTCAATTGATGTGTTCTATCCCTCTCATAGGACAGTCCAGTGAAGCTAATCTATGCCTATGGGAAAACTGATGACATCGGGTACCATTCCAAAACAAGGGGGACCAAGGAGGTGAACCTGCTCAAGTTCATGGCCAGATCCAGCCTCCAGGACGGCAACTATCTGGACTTCGTTATGGAGAATGTAAGTGACCTCACACATCCTGTAGCCAGGATCATGTTGACTCTCGATCAGGCACAGCAGGACTTTTAGTTTGAAGTCTGTCTTTACTCTTGAAGTGGAACGGGTTAGATTGAATGAAATGGAATTGAATTGATATTGGTTATACGAGAGGTAGCATCCTTAGCCTTCAACATGAGACTGGACAGAAGGGACTAGCAACACGGATGGTATTAACACAGTAGTTCCTCCGTTGCAGTTTCTTGTCCCGGCTGAACATACATACTACAACTGCAAGGTCATGAAGATGCCGAAGCTCAATGGGAAACATCATATGTATCGGGTAAATGACCCCTCGCATATCATGGTCTAATTTTACAATGACGACAATTTAGTTACTAGTCTGACATCTCTTCCCTGCTCCTTCTCTCTCTGCCGGTCTCAGGTGGAGCCGGTGATCAAGAACCTGGACCTGGTCCACCACATGCTTCTCTACAGCTGCCCCTCATCTGTGAACCAGATCAACGAGCAGCAATGCTTCATGGGAGGACCAGGGGCAGACTGCTTCAAATTGGTGTCTCTCTGGGCTGTGGGAGGACTGGTGAGACACTTGCATCAAATTAATTTAGAGGACTTACAGGAGCAATTTTTCACTTAGTTGCCATGGATGCAAACCTGAAACCTTTTGATTACTGGCCCAACTCTTAAACACTAGGCTACCTGCCACCCCCAGAGACTGGAGACCTTAATGCATGAACACCCACGTTAGTCTGAGCTGTCTCTCCATCGTCTTCATTCCAGGCTTTCGAGCTTCCAGGAAACGCTGGCATTCCTATTGGAGGACAGGATTATGAGGAGTTCTACAGGCTGGAAATTCATTACAACAACCCAGCCCAGGAAGCGGGTAACATTTCACTCGCTAGTAATTAAAATGTTCAAAACCACTGCTATAGGATCACTGGGCTGACCCTGCTCCAGTCTTTATGATTAGGTGAACCTAGTGTGCTAGTTCTTGACTAGAACAAAGCCTGTACACCCTGAGGTTCTCCAGGATTTAGCTTGAATTAGTCGATCATCTAAAGCCCTCATGACTTCTGTCTCCCCCTGCAGGCCGGAGGGATAGCTCTGGCATGAGGCTGTACTACACAGATCAGCTCAGGCAGCATGATTTGGGCATCCTAGACGCAGGCCTAATGGTGCCCAGCTGGGGCTACGTCATCCCTCCCACCGCCTCCGCCTTCAGAAGCTACGCCGTCTGCAACACAGCCCACTTCTCAGATGTATGTTCAGTGCCCTTTGACCTCCAACGAGGTGAAGGGATGATCTTGTAAAGCAGACATGCAGTCTCTTAAAAGAAAGAGGGAGTAACTACTTTTCCTTTCTGGTATACTGTTGGTAGCGTTCAGTTTCAACAAGAATTTTGGACAAACTGACACTTTCTGTCCCCTCCCCAGATCTGCCTTGTCCCTGACCTCTGTGATATGACACTGCTTTCTGCCCCCCAGATCCTGCCTGACCCTGTCCCTGACCTCTCTGTAATCTCAATCATGCTGCACACTCACCTGGCTGGGAGGAAGGTGCGAGTTGGACTCTTCAGGTGAGGCCACCCAAACATATGATCATGACATATTGTCCCTCATATGCCAGTCTTTATGACCAATGTAGACCCATTTCCTGGCTGCCTCATGAAAAGTTGTGCAGCAGAAAATGGTTTTATTTACGTGGAAGTGGATCACAAGCAATTTCATATGCAGCTTGTGCTAGTTAACAAACAAGTAATCGGGTGGTTGTCTACAACATCACAGATGTAATCGGAGGATTGGTGACTTAGCAAGGTCAAACATCACTAATAGAGTTAAAGCCAGAATAATAATATACCTTGCTACAGTGCCTTCAAAAAGTATTCACACCCCTCGACTTTCTCAACATTTAGTTGTTACAGCCTGGATTTTGTAACTTGCTTACCCCATAATGTCCAAGTGGAAATATGTTTTTAGAAATGGACAAATGTAATTAAATGAATAGCTGAAATGTCTTGGGTGAAGTATTCAACCCCTTTGTTATTGCAAGCCTTAATATTTTCAGGAGTAAATTTGCTTAACAAGCGACATAATAAATTGCATGGAATAGTGTTTAACATGATTTTTGAATGACTAATTTCTGTACCCATCTCGTACAATTATCTGTAAGGTCGAACACTGCATTGCAAAAAGAATTAACCACAAAGACCAGGGAGGTTCTCCAATGCCTTGCAAAGGGCACCTGTTTGTAGATGGGGGTACAAGTAAAGGGCAGGGCGCTTAGTGAAGTTATTAATTACTCGTTGGATGGCGTGTCACTACAAAGATGCAGGTGTCCTTCCTAACTTGATTGCCGTAGAGGGGAAAAAACGCTTAGGGATTTCACCATGAGTCCAATGGTGACTTTTAAACAGTTCCTCCATCACCGCCATTAAACTCTGAGGATGGGTCAACAACCTTGTAGTTACTCCACAATGGGAACCTAACTGACAGCGACAAGGAAGCCTGTACAAAAACATCCAAAAAATGCATCCTGTTTGCAACAAGGCACTAAAGTAATAGAGCAAAAATGTGGCGACGCAATTAACACTTTATATTCAGGACAAAGTTTTATGTTTTGGGTAAATCAAACATTACTGAATAACACCATATTTTCAAGCATAGTGGTAGCTGCATCCATGTTATGGATGTAATTGTTAAGGACTGGGGACTTTTTCACTTAAAAAAAACTGAATGGCGCTAAACACAGGGAGAATCTTAGATGACAACCTGGTTCAGTCTGCTTTCCGCCAGACACTGGGAGACTTCACCTTTCAGCAGGACGACGTGAAACACCAGGCCAAATCTACACTAGTTGCTTACCAAGACGGTGAATGTTCCTGAGTGGCAGAGTTAGTTTTGGCTTGAAAATCTATGGCAAGACCTTCATGTTTGTCTCGCAATGATCAACAACCAATTTGACAGATCTTGAAGAATTTAAAACCAGAATAATAGTTGAATGTTGCACAGTCAGGTGTGGAACGCTCTTAGACTTACCCAGAGACTCTCAGCTGTAATTGACGCCAAAGGTGACTAATGTGTATTGACTTGGCGGGTTGAATACTTATCTAATCAAGATGTATTCATTTTATTTTTCATAAATGTGTATGGTGTACCTCGTTGACGACAAATCTATTTGAATCCCTTTTGTGTAAAGTTAAAGGGTGTGACTAGTCTAGCGCATCAGTCTGGTGTTCTTGGATATCGCTTAGTTCAAGGTCCTGACATCAGACATGTATATATGCTACAGGGCTCTTTACATTTACATTTTAGTTATTAAACAGATGCTCTTATCCAGAGCGACTCAGTTAGTAAGTGCATACATTTTCATACTGGCCCCCTGTGGGAAACGCCATGCTCTACCAACTGAGCTACAGGGGACTTTGCAGCCAGCATGGGCACAACTGCAACGTGACCATATGTTGGTGTAAACTGTCATTGTCAGGATAAGCAGCACTAAGCTTTGACCGTTAATGGTTCTAAACTCTTCCCACCGACGTGCTCTTGATTCCACCCTCTGCAGGAATGGAACGCAGATTGACTTCCTAGCCATGGATGATAACTATAACTTTGAGATGCAGAGGGTCATCAACCTGGGGACCATTAAGACCATCAAACCGGTAAGCATCCATGTACTTTCTGTATTTCAAATGGTTGTCATGGGATTCTTTATCAGATCAACAGTGGTATTGTGATATTGTTAATCATAAGATCTTAAAGCAGTATCTCCTTCCCAATGCAGGGTGACGAGATTGTGGTGGAGTGCACCTATTACACAGCCAATCGCAAAGGAGTCACACAGTTGGGTCTGGCCACCACTGATGAGATGTGTCTAGCCTTTATTGTCTACTACCCAGCCATCAGTGTCGACAAATGCTGGAGCGAGCCAAACATGCATGCATACATGGCCATGATGGGGGAGACAGACTACCAGTAAGAGCCTTGATACTGTCAGTTTCACCCACTAAGGGCACATTTCCATTTATAGACTGAAACTGCGTGTTTCAGTGACTAGTCCAGACTGTATGTAAATCATAATGTCTGTACCCACAGAGGTATTGTGGAGATGCTGAAGACTAAAGCTTGGGACCAGGCATCCATTGCTGTGCATGAGGCCACAATGAAGAAGGTCCCTCAGATTGGGTTCATCAGCAACGACCATGTAAGCATCCACTCAATGACAATGTAAATGCTGTAATTTCAAAACCTACTCTCTGTTATGCAGTTTGTTCTCTGCTCCTTCTACAGAGTAACTACACCATATATGAGGGAAACATCCCCAACATGATGGCTACCCCTTCAGTGAGTTGCAGCAGTGATCCAACTTTAAAGGGCCTCAAAACCAACTGGCCTGGGTCTGTGAAGAGTTGACTGGCAACAATGGCTTCTGGCTCAGAAGGTTGAACATTTTCAAAATAACTCCCATGCAATAGTAGAAATGTTTAATACGCATGAATAAACATAAGAATGGTATGGATGCATTTGCCATCTTTTACAAAACAACTATTCACATATGGACAAATAATGTTTTAGAGTTTGCATGTGTTTAATGTGGTGCTTGTCAATGCCATCTCAAACATCTTCTACATTTCTCAAGTAAAGCAAGGACCATACAGCCTCACCTTCCCAAATACATTTCCAGAATTGCACAATGTTTACAATTAGCTTCCTCCATGGACTGTTTTCTGTTTTATCTGCATGAGATCTGGTTTGTCAGGTTGTCGAACATCTACAGCAAGTGTCACTGTAACAGCCGAGTTGATACATTCGAAAAGTGTTATTGCAGTAAAAGTATTATTCAACTGATTGTTTGAGTTGTCGTTCCCTAACGAGTCGTTTTAATTGCTGAAGGAGGACGTAGTATTTTAGACGTTAAAAGCTGGTGATATTTTTTCCCAAGTACCATTATCATTTTCATCACATGGCACAAACAATGAGATGTATAGGATAATCCTGATTATAAACTGGGTGGTTTGAGCCCTGAATGCTGATTGGCTGACAGCCGTGGTATATCAGACCATATACCATAGGTATGACAAAACATTTATTTTTACTGGTCTAATTACATTGGTAACCAGTTTATAATAGCAATAAGGCACCTCGGGGGTTTGTGATATATGGCCAATATACCACGGCTAAGGGCTGTGTCTAAGAACAGCCCTTAGCAGTGGTATTTTGGCCATATTTCACACCTCCTCAGGCCTTATTGCTTAATTAATGTTGTGCGAGGTGTATTTTCACCCATCTGACGTACATGACACATACCTATGGAGACACACACATATACAACATAAAAATAAACATCACCTTACACATTAACATCAGAGTTTGGCTTGGGGGACAGGAGGGAGCAGAGTGCATTTTCACTTATATATATATATATATATATAGACAATAAAAGAAGAATATACATGAAACACACACCAGTCCATTCCTGCCTTTTTAAGTCTTTCCTCCTCTCCGTGGATGGATAAGCTTGCTGGAGCAGACATTAACCCCAAGTAGCACAGAGAAATAGTGCCACGTGTTCTAGAGAACAGAGAGAGATGCTTTAGGGGTCATCATGGCACAGGGTGACTTAAGAGCTATAGCAGGAGGATCGGTCATCTTAAGAGCTATAGCAGGAGGATCGGTCATCTTAAGAGCTATAGCAGGAGGATAGGTCCTCTTAAGAGCTATAGCAGGAGGATAGGTCCTCTTAAGAGCTATAGGAGGAGGATAGGTCCTCTTTGCTGTCCGTTTGTGCAGAATATTCCCCCTTCACAAGTTAGTTGGAGGAGTCCAGCCCAGGTCGCAGTCAGTGAGGAGTGTTCCCAGGGTCAGTAAGACGTTCCCTCGGTTTCTCTGAGTCTCTTGGTGAATCACTGGATTGCTGTTGTTCTATATACTGTACAGATGGGCACAACACTGAATGAACTGTGATTACAATATGTGTGGATTTATCTAATTGAAGCTTTTGCTCCAGCAAGTCCTCGCTTGGTTTGAATTGTCTGGGTGTGTGTTATTAGAGGGCCTGATAGATCAAAGGTCGTAGGGAGGTCAGAGATGCACATAGCCATGACAACCAATAAGTACATCACTGCTGGGCCAATAGGGCGCTCCGATTAGCCTTCATCTTCTCCAGGCGCTTGGCCAGGTGGCTGTTACTGGCCTCCAGCTCATCGATCCTGTCCAGGGCAGACCTCAGCTAGAGAGAACGGAGAGAAAAAAAGTTAGAGTTGTTTGAGAGGGGAGAGGCAACCCAAAGGCAACAACGTCTACCTGGCATAGACTTCCTGTATGGTTATAAACCCAGCACTGATGACCAAAAAAATGTGGGGTCGACATTCTACATATGACCCAATGATTTGAGGGTTGGGTTTTCTGTTATTCTTTGGTTGTTTTTGCAAACCCGACATTATAGTAGCCTACCTCTCTCTGTAGCTTGCGTTTCTCCACTTTGAGCTCGTCCTCTACTTTCTCTGCACTCTCAGAGGCCGACTTGTAGCGAGTCACCTGACCCTCCAACCGGATGATCTGGCCAAGAGAGAAATGAGGGTGTGAAGAAATGGATTGGTAGAAGAAATGTGATAAGCCTCATACTAGACTGTACACGTGACTTACTTGACATATTCTGTGTAGCTCCTAGTGGAGCAAATGGTCATTACTCTCCAACAAACACTGTAGAAGATACTGCTTATTTTCTTACATTTACCATGAGGAACATGATTGGTCATGGATATAGTCATAGATGTCTTCCTCTGTCTAGGAACTAAAATGGTACTTACATTCTGTTCTAGGGCTGTGACTTCCTGTTCTGATTTGACCAGTTTAAACTTGAGGTCACTGATTTGCCGGTTGGCATCCCCTGTAGAAGAAAATAAAAAAGATAGAAGCAGGTCAGTCAAACATTGTTGTATAGGTTTGCATAATATACACTACACTCACACACTTGACAAAGTGCACTAGGGGAGACAGCCAGGTAAAAGAAAGGCTAGATCTGTTTTAGTAAACGAGAAATGTGACTCACTCTGTAAGTCGAGGATGTGGGGGGTCCATGCCGTTCTCAAGTCCGTCCTCCTCAGGACTCAAACCCTCTGTCCCGTTCCTCTGTTTCCCCTCCAGCTGAGACTTCAGCCTCTTCACCTGATCAGCTAAACTCTCCCTCTCATCAACTATTTTCCTCAGTCTGAGCTCTGCAATAAAAACAGACAGATTACTTTTAATCAACAGCATGAAATTCTAATAGTTGGTCAGTAATCGGGTAGTTTGTACATCAACATTTACCACACTGTTCAATTAACAGGTTTTTGTTTCTAATCTATATTGTTTTTTTTAAACACATTAAACAAATTGTATTGAATTACCCAGAATCAGTGTAATTTAAATATATTTTTATTTTATTATATATATATATATATATATATATATATATATATATATATATATATATATATATACACTTAATTCATTGCAATTATTTACATTTCTAACCAACTGATCACAATCTGCAGTTGATTGAAAACCCGAGCATGAACACAGTTGCTTACCACTGCAATATGTTGGAGGGACCGTGATTCTGGATGGAAAGAGTTTAAGAGAGCTGACACATACAAATGAGTGGAGATAACATGCTATGGGATTGATATGCCGCTATATTCTCACACTTATTACATATTTAATCATGTAATTGTTATCTAGTATGTTGCACGTAAAATCTGACATGAATAACACAGAATTTGTGTAATATAATCCTACCCCCTGTGCATAAATGGAAGCTTGGTGAGGTTTTATGGAACCCAGGAATCAGTGACGGTATGCAATAGTGCAAAAATAGAACAAAATCAATCGCTCTTCAACATGGTTAATTTATTCAAGGCACTAAATAAGGCATTAAATAAAACATGTAATTCCTTTGAGTAAAAGAAAGAAGCCCACAGAGACTGGGTGCAACCCCAGTCAGTATTCTATTACACATCAAATATCACTCTGAGAGCACAGAGATCATCAACTAGATGTTTGTCTTGAGCAGATGGTCAGGTGGCCATGACATAATGACAAATCATTTGTAGACTGCAAATATTTGACTAAAACAATCCTTTCAAACCTTGCTTACATTTGTTTACAATCACATATATCTCTCTATTATGCATGGGAATACTTTGGAACAGATTTCCTAAATTAAAATCACTTGGAGCTGATTTGCTGGCGTTTTTACAGTCTTACGCTCGGAAACATGGCCGACCAAATAAAATCCCTCGCGGGCCGCTCAGTTGGGGAATCCTGATGTAGAAGCTACAAGTCTTAGATTGGGTTTCTTGAAACTAGGTGACTTTGCAAGGATCTTTGCCCTTGCCCTTTCTACTGCCCCAGTTTAGTCCCTTTCCTACAACGCTCTCCTGTTTCTGGGCTTCTTCCACTGGGGGGCGCTCTCTCTCCTCCTCCGCTGCCTCAGGTAATGGCTGTATCTCTTGGCCAACTGCTGAGGGTCCGGGTGAGGAGCTGATGTGCTCTTCTTCTACAAGTAGATTGGCTTCCTCCTCTTCCACAAGTAGAACGGCTTCTTCACAACTGTCTAAATATCCAGCGGAGGCCCCATCGTTTAGCTCATAGTCTCCCCCTGCTGGCAAACTTGTTGAAGCCTCCCCCTGTTCTGTCTGTTGCTCCTCCTGAATGGCTTCCTGCTGGAGGTTCTCCTCATGGATGTTCTCCTCATAGATGTTCCCCTCTTCTCTCTCTACACAACTGGGTGATTCTGACTGGATCCTGTCTGGACTGGGCTCTACCTCCTCTGTCCTGTCAGAGATAGCCTCTCCACTAGAGTTGGTGATCCCCTGAGTTAGATCTACATCCACTGAGTTTTCCGTCAGTACTTGATCACTCTCGGATTGTTTACATGTACATTTACACGTACATCCTTGTTTCTCCCTTGATTCTGCTTCATCCATCTTCTGATCACCTTTAGCTCCTGGCAAGGTCTTTTCTAAGCTGCTCTCTAACCTCTCTGGTAAATCAGGGATCACCTGTTCGTCTAGTCTAGTATTTCCCTCCTCTGTTATGATAGGTGTTACCTTTTCGTCCGAGATAGTGGATGTGGGCTTCTTTGCCTGAAGCTCTTTAATATTTGCTTCATCTTCCTTCACATCACGTAGAGATTCCTGCCAGAACTTATCTGGCTTGCTCTCCACTGAGCTCGTCTCCACCTCTTCAACCCTCTCAGATATTTTCTGTCCGTCAGAGTCTCTGATCTTTGGCACGATTTCCACAGAGCTTTCTGTACTGAAATAATCATTCTCAGGTTGCTGAAGTTCTAGAGAATGCTGTCTATCTTTCTCAAGTTCACTTAATGTGTTTATTATGAGCTGATCTGTCTTGGTTCCAACTTCATCAGGACATTCAGAGATGAACAGTTCATTAGAGACTGTAGATGAGATATCTACTGGAACATCTGCTGTTACTTGGCCAATCTCTGCCTGATGCTCTGGAGGATGCTCTGGATTGTTCTTCATCCCAACTTTTTCTGTATCGTTTAATGATCCCTGAGAGATCTGATCTGTGCTGGTCTTCGCCTCCCCTAGAAATGCAGAAATCCTCAGAATCATCTTAATCATCTCAGATTCCGTGATCCTTGAGTGTTCTGGAATGACTTGATCCTTAGTCCCAGGATCATACTCCTGGGTGTTCTCTCCTTGCAGGTCACTTTGAGATTCATTTTGGATTTGACTAAGAGTGGCCTCTGTCTCAACACAGAGAGTTGGGCCAGATAATTCCTGTTCTTCAAAGTCAGTAGATATAGCTGTGAGAAGCTCTGTGTTTTCCTGTCCATTCTCAAGGTTTGTGTTTTCCTCACATTGTCCGTCAGTGCCACCGCTGACTGGTACAGCTTCCTTGTCACTTTCTCCACTGTTTTCCTCATTCTCTGCCTGTTCCAGAGATTCTGGTTCAAAACCTCTTTGATTCACCCCATCTCCATTGTCACCGCCACCATCTGTATTTTCCTTTTGAACCAAAATGGCTTCCTCAAGTTCAGCAGGTCCAACCAGGGTTTCTGTGTCGCAGTATTGGGGTTGCCCTATTTCATATTCAACCTGAGTCTCTTTGTCACCAAAATGCAACAAAATGGCTTCTTCACGTGCAACAGCATCCACCTGGGTCTCTTGGTCACAGTATTTGGACTGCTCTGCTTCAGAGTCTGTTTGTTGCTGCAGGCTGTCATTCAACTTGTCTTGCTTCAACTTGTCTGAAGATTCTACCTCCAGTAGTGCCCTCTCCTGGTCATGTGAGTAGTTGTCAGCCTCTTGTAGAAGTCTACTTCCCCCTGGTGTCCTCACCTCGCCATGGTCCAACTGCATCTCTGGTGCTTTGCCTGGAAGATCACAGGGAATAGATTGGAGGGCCAAACACAGGTCATTCTTCAGCGTCAGAGTGCAAGCACGGAAATTGAATGATTGCTGGAGGGGAATTAATTTGGAGCCATTTGGAGAGAATACAATCAAGGCCTTGATCACGGCTGAATTAGAAGAATGCAGAATCAACACCTTACTCAACAGGATTAATTAACATTATGATGAATATCCCACGGAGGACAATAGTGCAAAACAATGACGTCAGAAAAAGAAAGCCAACCATCCTCGTTTTGTATCCCATTGTGGAGAACAAGTATTCACATGCAACACAAACATAACCCTGACATTTCTAACGGGGATTCATCTGAATGACAGAAGACAAGTGAGAAAAAACATGATTGCACAATATCATTCAACCTGATTAAAGTAGGATGGTGGTAAATAAGCAGAGATCAGATATGAGCAATTGCACCGGTGGGTCATTTTCTTACCAAGCATGCTCTCCCCACCATGAGATGGCTGGGACTCCTGAGCCAATCGGGAGGCAGAGTCTGCACTGAGAGGCCCGTCAATCATCTGTCCTGCATCCCCATTGGTGGTTACTTCAGGCGACAGCACTATCCCATTTTTCTGATTGGGAGGGAACAATGAGCAAAATAAAGCTGAAGAATCTTTCAGAAAGTAATTTGCCTATTAGAACTTCCTACTGTTCTAGTGTTTGCTGACATGTGCATGGAGGCCATCTTTGATGGAGGCCATCTCATGATGAGGAAACCTTCACTCAGCAGTACTTCTGCTGTACCTTCAGAGTGTCTTTGAGGTGGACCACCTGATCCCTGAGCTTATCCCGCTCATCCCGCACGCCGGCGTCCGAGAATTCCCTCTGCCTCTCTAAGGCCTGAGCCATATCCGAGGAGGAGGAGGATGAGGAGGAGGAGTGAGTAAAGAAGGGAAGGATTAACACAGTTGGTAAAGGCAGAGAGAAGCATTGAGGGGAAAAAGGAGATACAGTGGAAATGTCTAGGTTAGTTTGGAGCATTAAACTTGAGTAGCTGACTGAGGAATGGAAGCGTTTTTCTGTCGAACTTCCTGTAGCAATGATGCGGCTAACGGTTTGGGGTTCACCCTCAATTCCGCAAGCGTACCCCAATCTTTTTCTCCTTCCACCCGAGGGTCTCCTGCAGGTCGGAGATCTCCCTAACACAGCTGTCCCGTTTGAGACGGAGCTGGCCCACCTCCTGGCCATGGGACGAAAGCAAGATGAAGGAGAAGGGACAGAGGAGAAGGGAGGGAAAATCAGCATGCAGAGAGTACGCAGCAGGAAAAGGAACTACAGCAAGTTTGGCAAGAGACCTAAGTTAGATCTATGTTAGTGTTATGTTCTGAGTGGAAGTACTGCTTTTGTTACCGTATTGTTGTTAGCAGGAAGTCTTTGCGATGACCTGAGTACTCACGGTTAGCAGTTCTTCACTCTTTTTTTGCGTCTCTCTCATCTGGTTAAACTGGTGCTGCAGAACACTGTGGGCATGCCTCTCCCTCTCAAGCTCCTTGGCCTTGTCATTGTACTCTCGTTTAGACTCGTACAGCTGCTCCTCCAGCTCAATGAGCGACTCCTTCAGCGTGTCCACCTGGTACATGAGGTTGGACTTCTCGTTGTGTAGCTGAGCGTTGGACACCATGGCCTTACGGTACTTCTCCTCAGACTCCACCAGGGAGTCCTGTTGAGAGACAAAATGGAGGACAGTGGAGGAGTGAGAGGTCAGGGGAGAAACAAAGCAAAACAGCAGTTCATATCTAAAATACAACTACGCAGACGTTGTTCGTCTTCAACTGTGGAATACTTATTGTAATAATCAGAAGTGTTTCTGGAGTCGACAAAACAATTCTAAAAACATGGACTTTAGACCATGGACCATCTCTTTCCCAGATATACCGTATGGTCCTACTCATAGAAGTATCTCTATGGTCCTACCTTTATCTCTCGAATGGAGGCCTCTGTCTCTACTGAGATGGAGGTGTCACAGCTGCCTCTGCGAGAGGAGGGCCCGCCCAGCGATGCTAGGGTGGCTGCTGAGAGGGTAGAGGCAGTCCTGGAACCCTGGGGGGAAACAGGACAGGGCCGTCTTCAAGTCTGTTTCACAAAAGTTATATTCCATACTTCATCTTTAATACATTAAAAGCTAGTCAGAGTTTCAGATCAGGAGGGTGACCCGTACCTTTTCCAGGAAGTCCCTGTCTGATCTCTCCTCCACCTGTAGAGGGAAAAACAACTTGGTTACTCTCAGGAGAGGATAAGGAGAGGATATATACATATTTGCAATGTCAAAAATGTAGTTGACTGACACAGCGTAAATCCAGGCCCATACTGTATCCGTCTTCGTATATCCACACACTGCATCACAACAAGCATCTTTAGAGTCATGCTCAACCCCTCTGGATCACCATCTGATTCTAAACCACGGAACCACTGGACACTACAGAGTTAGTCATATCACATCCACTGGACACTACAGAGTTAGTCATATCACATCCACTTGACACTACAGAGTTAGTCATATCACATCCACTGGACACTACAGAGTTAGTCATATCATATCCACTGGACACTACAGAGTTAGTCATATCATATCCACTGGACACTACAGAGTTAGTCATATCCACTGGACACTACAGAGTTAATCATATTATATCCACTGGACACTAAAGAGTTAGTCATATCATATCCACTGGACACTACAGAGTTAGTCATTTCATATCCACTGGACATTACAGAGTTAGTCATTTCCTATCCACTGGACACTACAGAGTTAGTCATATCATATCCACTGGACACTACAGAGTTAATCATATTATATCCACTGGACACTAAATAGTTAGTCATATCATATCCACTGGACACTACAGAGTTAGTCATTTCATATCCACTGGACACTACAGAGTTAGTCATTTCATTTCCACTGGACACTACAGAGTTAGCCATTTCATATCCACTGGACACTACAGAGTTAGTCATATCATATCCACTGGACACTACAGTTAGTCATATCCACTGGACACTACAGAGTTAATCTTATCATATCCACTGGACACTACAGAGTTAGTCATTTCATATCCACTGGACACTACAGAGTTAGTCATTTCATTTCCACTGGACACTACAGAGTTAGCCATTTCATATCCACTGGACACTACAGAGTTAGTCATATCATATCCACTGGACACTACAGTTAGTCATATCCACTGGACACTACAGAGTTAATCTTATCATATCCACTGGACACTACAGAGATAGTGATATCATATCCACTGGACACTACAGAGTTAATCATATCATATCCACTGGACACTACAGAGTTGGTCATATCATATCCAGTCCAGTCCAGGCTGCATGTGAGTTGTCAGTGTCACCCACACACCAATGCGTCCACACAGAGGCCCACCTCACATTGGCCAGGTCGGAACCATATATTCGTTGCTTGTACCAAAGCTGCAGTCTTTGTAACATCCACCAGGGGTCATAAGGGAGCTGAGCACTGTCAGCTGTCTATGAGCATTACCTTGGTGCACAGAGGACACACAGGACAGGACCATAGAGTTCAGTTCTCTGGACAATACACTCTTCCTTGGGGTGATAATAAGTGGGCAGTCATTTAACATAACAGAGAACAGGGAAAAGGGATGTAAGGACTAGGCCTAAAGAAGGCTGTGGGTTAGAGGGAGTGACCAATGAAGAGGGCTCACCACTGGGCTGGCACGGGCAGAGCTGGCCCTGGACGAGGCCCGAGAGTTGGAGCCCAGAAAACCACTGTAGTCCGAAGGCTGGCACAAAAAGAAGATAAAATAGGAAAAGAGAAGAAAATGAAAAGAGAAAGAGAGAGATGTTAGTCACAGAGTTTGAGTTGGAAATGGAAGAGAGAGAGATATGTTAGTCACATAGTTTGAGTTGGAAATGGCAAAGAGAGAAAGAGAGAGATAGTCACAGAGTTTGAGTTGGAAATTGAAAAGAGTGAGAGAGAGAGATGTTAGTCACAGAGTTGGAAATTGAAAAGTCAGTCAGCAAGCAGGGACAGACAGAGCAGAAGAGAAAAGGGAAAACATTGATAGACCAGTCAACCAGGCCCTGTTAGACCGAAGACAACCCTCCCACACATCAAAAACCCAGACACATACAAATTCCATGTGTACGTTCCACTCTAGACTCTACAATTCTAGACATACTGGAAACCCCACGCAACAAAGTCACAATCAAACTGTGACTTTGCACAGTGTTTGCAAAGGTCATCGACACACAGGACGCACTGTAAGATAATACAGGATGGTTTCTGGTAGAATACAGCTAACTAAAGACATATGGATTCCTTCTGAAATCCACATGTGGGAAAGACACACGAGACCCCAATAAAACTAGGGGGGTGGTGACACTGTCATGCAGACTTCTCCTGGGGTGGCCAACCCTCCTACTGGAGAGAATCAGGTGTGTTCGAGCAGGGCTGGACTAAAAGCCTGCACACCCAGCCTGCCGCTAGTATCGCTTCAAGAGGAGGGTGGGTCGACCCCACAATGCAATCCCACATTGGCACATGGGGCATGCCAAGCAAGGCCCCCTCATCAGGGTAACACATTGATACATTCCATGCATGCTATCCATTCAAGCCTCCCTTTTGATTTTAAAACTGTCACAACAACCACAATTCTAGACATACTTGAAAACCCCACACAATCTCACTATGACTTTGCACTGTTTCCAAATGTCATCAACACACAAGACATAATACATGGTGGGAATTAGTGGAATACAACGAATTAAAGAAAGATGGATTCCTTGTTCGGTGAGTCTGACATCTGTATTAAGGACAAAACAGAAGACACAACCGACCCTGATAGAAGTAGAGACTGGCAACACTGTCATGCAGACAGACTATGCCAGGGGTGGCCAACTCTCTTCCCAGAAACCTATTGGATGTGCAGGCTTTTGCTCCAGACCTGCTCCAATACACCTGATTCTACTAATCAGCTGCTCATCTGGGTGTTGATTAGCTGAATCATGTTAGAGCAGGGCTAGAACAAAAGCCTGCATACCCAGTAGCTAGTATCTCTCCAAGAGGAGGGTTGACCACCGCTGGACTATGCAATCCCATGTTGCCACAGGGGGCATGCCAAGCAACCTCCCTCAGGGTAAGAGAGGGGGCGTCAGGGCTTCTTACACCGCGAGAGATGGAGCCACTAAAGCGCCGTTTGCTACTCTGCACAGCGTCATCACACACAGAGCCCTGTAGAGAGGAGAGACACACACTGTATCAGCTTTCACCTCACACACACCTATACAGACACATCCATCTCAGTGATCATGCAGGAAAAGGACCAGAAGGACATACTGTACATCCAGACTGTCTTACAGCATGCCACCTTGAAGACACCATCAGCTTCCTGTCTCACGTTCTCCTTAACAAAGTGTTTTGGAAATGTAACTTTTAGGGCAGGACTGTATGTGGGTCCATTCTCACATGCGTTATAATGACTCTAGTAGTGACACATCACAGATCTATCTGTTTATCTACTGTCTATAACAGGTGGTGAAGGTCAGAGGTCATAGGAAAGAGGAACCAACCCTGTGACTCTGGGTGCGTGGGCCATCAATAAAGAGCATGGAGGGCTGAAGGTGGAGAGAGAGGGAAACATGTTCCAAATCCACAATCCAACATTCTACTGTAAGTGATAAACAACAGTGATTCTATCTAGCATGTACAACTGGAAAAAGGTCTACGTTTTGAGAATCTCCTATTCTGTCATTCTAAGAAACCAACAGGAGGGTGAGGTTGAGTGGGTAGGGAAGGAGGGAGAGGTTGAGTGGGTAGGGAAGGAGGGAGAGGTTGAGTGGGTAGGGAAGGAGGGAGAGGTTGAGTGGGTAGGGAAGGAGGGAGAGGTTGAGTGGGTAGGGAAGGAGGGAGAGGTTGAGTGGGTAGGGAAGGAGAGGTTGAGTGGGTAGAGAAGGAGGGAGAGGTTGAGGGTGTAGGGACGGAGGGAGAGGTTGAGTGGGTAGGGAAGGAGGGTGAGTGGGTAGGGAAGGAGGAGAGGGAGAGGGAGAGGTTGAGTGGGTAGGGAAGGAGGGGTGAGTGGGTAGGGAAGGAGGAGAGGGAGAGGTTGTGTGGGTAGGGAAGGAGGAGAGGGAGAGGTTGAGTGGGTTGAAAGGGGGATGAGGCGTGAAGGAGAGAGGGAATAAATGAGTGGGGACAGACCCGGCCATTTTGAGTGGAATTTTGATGTCTGAGAGAGGGGAGACTGTTGGAGCTGCAGTACAGATCAGATGAGAAGTTTTTCAGAGTCAGATGAGAAGTTTTTCAGAGAGAGAGAGAGAGAGAGAGAGAGAGAGAGAGAGAGAGAGAGAGAGAGAGAGAGAGAGAGAGAGAGAGAGAGAGAGAGAGAGAGAGAGAGAGAGAGAGAGAGAGAGAGAGAGAGAGAGAGAGAGAGAGAGAGAGAGAGAGAGAGAGAGAGAGAGAGAGAGAGAGAGAGAGAGAGAGAGAGAGAGAGAGAGAGAGAGAGAGAGAGAGAGAGAGAGAGAGAGAGAGAGAGAGAGAGAGAGAGAGAGAGAGAGAGAGAGAGAGAGAGAGAGAGAGAGAGAGAGAGAGAGAGAGAGAGAGAGAGAGATCTAAAATATTCCTCTGGCAAATTAACCCAACAGAGTAATAAGAAAATGTGTTAGAAGATAGAAAACTCCTTTGACAAGGGACCAAAACAAAAAGCCATACTGTTATGTCTAGAGGCATTTCAGACATTCATTAGTGACAGTTATCATGACAAGGGAAGTGTGGTGACAATACAGCCGACAACCAGACCGTCCTGTTAAACCACATTCCCTGCATGGGGTGTGCTGATAACTAGTTGGGCTATGAGCCATTTCAACCGCATGCATACCTCCCCGGCCAAAAGTCTACAGCTTCATTACCATAACAACTGTCTGTGTATCAGTGTTAACTTGGTCCTCCTAGCCTAGTTTATAACCATGTAGTCTTGTTTGTTTGATAATGCTACAACTCTCAGTGTGAACCTTGTCTGCCTTCAAAACCCATTTTTAATAGAACTCCTTCACCGTCAGTGATTCCATCATCATCACCTCAGATTTAAATAGAGGTGTTTTTCACACGACAGGTGGCGTTCACACATCAGGCGGGGTCCCATCGCCATATTGGGACAAGGCATGGAGGACTTCCTTTAACAAGGTAGAGAGAAAATTGCCCAGACTTTTACCACGGTTAAATCATGTTTCAAAGGCCACATTCCAACTCAGATACCGGATGCATGTACCGTAACGTTACCTCTGTTATGTGTAGTATCTCTGACACATCATGACACATGGAAGAAGAGATTTTTACAACCCATACGGTCTCATTGCTGACATTCTTGAAGTCAAATATTGACAGTGGGAGTTCAATGACCTGTGTGTTACGTCAGGGTTCTACTCAATCTGGATCGCTGAAGCGTTACAGATTGTGCGATAGAAATGTAAAGGTGATTTCCGATTGAGCCGACATATGCAGCATTAACGGTGAATGCAGTCTCCTTTACTTCAGCGATACAGATTGAATAGAGCTCTTAGTCTCTCCCATGTACAATAGGCCTCATACTATTAGATGTTACAGAAGCAGGAAGTAGATATCATAGAACTAGTCATTTAATAGGATCTCTATGGTATATACTAACCCTAAGGCTTCCTCGGCTCCCCACCGACATCCGTTCCTCATCGTCTGAGATCTTGGAGGGAAAAGGATACATAAACACAACCACACAACAATCAATCAATGCACAACGTGTATCACTGTGGGTTGTTCAGCTGTAGCTGTGGTATGAAGCTGCCCCTAGACACTGACCTAAGGACAGGTCCAGTTTGAATCCTAACCCAGTTCTGGTTTGGATTTGGAGAGGGTGAGCTGATCCTAGATCTGTGTACAGAGGCAGCCTCTACCTCAGAGCATTCTGGAATCATTAGTTATTATATTTACATTAACATATAGAAAAGAAAGCACATTTTTGTCAGTCATGCCGTATAACGGTTGAGAGGAGAAGACAGGGGGAGTCAGGCCGTATAACGGTAGAGAGAATACAGGGAGTCAGGCTGTATAACGGTTGAGAGGAGAAGACAGGGGGAGTCAGGCTGTATAACGGTAGAGAGGAGAAGACAGGGGGAGTCAGGCTGTATAACGGTTGAGAGGAGAAGACAGGGGGAGTCAGGCTGTATAACGGTTGAGAGGAGAAGACAGGGGGAGTCAGGCTGTATAACGGTTGAGAGGAGAAGACAGGGGGAGTCAGGCTGTATAACGGTTGAGAGGAGAAGACAGGGGGAGTCAGGCTGTATAACGGTTGAGAGGAGAAGACAGGGGGAGTCAGGCCGTATAACGGTAGAGAGAAGACGGGAGTCAGGCTGTATAACGGTAGAGAGAAGACAGGGGAGTCAGGCTGTATAACGGTTGAGAGGAGAAGACAGGGGGAGTCAGGCTGTATAACGGTTGAGAGGAGAAGACAGGAGGAGTCAGGCTGTATAACGGTTGAGAGGAGAAGACAGGGGGAGTCAGGCTGTATAACGGTAGAGAGAAGACAGGGGGAGTCAGGCTGTATAACGGTAGAGAGGTGAAGACAGGGGGAGTCAGGCTGTATAACGGTTGAGAGGAGAAGACAGGGGGAGTCAGGCTGTATAACGGTAGAGAGGAGAATACAGGGGAGTCAGGCTGTATAACGGTAGAGAGAAGACAGGGGAGTCAGGCTGTATAACGGTAGAGAGAAGACAGGGGGAGTCAAGCGGTATAACGGTTGAGAGGTGAAGACAGGGACAGAGAGGATACAGACCGACGTGTGTCTCCGTGAAGGACGGGAGGAGTACCTCTCACTCTCCTCCTGGAAGGCCCGGAAGGAAAGAGGAAAAGAAAGTACCAGGTTAAAGGTTAGAGGTCAGGAGGAAAGGTCAAGGAGGAAGTGGTTCTGGTTCTGCCACCAGATGTGGATTTTATAGACAAAGACCAACAAAAACACAATCTGCACAGGGAAAACTGGAATGGTTTTGGGAACACTGGGGCTGGGCTGGGCTATTTCCATTTCCATTCCTGTCAGTTGACCTGGATATAGAATATCTCCAATTGCCTGAAATTGAAATGGAATCAAACCCATGTCTGGACATCACATGACACTGCATGCGTTTATTTACAGTACACTACTTATGCATTCCCTGACCTCTCTACTCTGATATAGGCCACTGGTTAGACTAGCCCAGCGAGAGGTGGGGGTGGGGTGAGGAGGGTCTACTGTAAACTCCTAGGTCATGTGACATGGGTTTAATCCTCCCGGTGGGTTGTCATGGCGATCCCAGTACAGTGAAAAGGGTTTAACCCCTGTCAGATGGCATGGGAGACCCCCGTAGCGGTACTGGATCTAGTGAAATGAGGATCAATTCTGTCCCTGTCTGGTCTGGTTCACGACAGACCTTTAAAAGCACACATGCTGCCCTTGTACTGCCTGAGAGGACCTACACATGCCAAGCTACTCTGACCCCTAGGTCCAGCTATATCCAGGACAACTATGATATTATCCACAGGATGGGACATATAAATAGAGAATACTAAACACATATATTGCACATTGTGTTCAAAACTGTGCATGCCTCACATTTACTAAACACTTGCTTGATGCAGGCGATGCAACAAACGGTATATATTATATTATATTATATTACCAGTGTGCAGTAAGCTGTTTCAACAGACAGTATATATTATATAACCAGTGTACAGTAAGCTGTTTCAACAGACAGTATATATTATATTACCAGTGTGCAGTAAGCTGTTTCAACAGACAGTATATATTATATAACCAGTGTGCAGTAAGCTGTTTCAACAGACAGTATATATTATATTACCAGTGTGCAGTAAGCTGTTTCAACAGACAGTATATATTATATTACCAGTGTGCAGTAAGCTGTTTCAACAGACAGTATATATTATATTACCAGTGTGCAGTAAGCTGTTTCAACAGACAGTATATATTATATTACCAGTGTGCAGTAAACTGTTTCAACAGACAGTATATATTATATTATCAGTGTCATCATGCAGTCACAGCAGGGGTCTTATACTGCAGTACAAGTCCTACCATCCACTGCTCAATGTGGCCCCATTTGTTGTCCAGACCATAGTATTTCTGGGGGGCGGAGAGGAGAGGGCAGGAAGAGGGAAACCAGAGGAAGGAAGGAAGTCATTAGAAAGGAAAGACAAGGAAATGGAAAGTGATAAAAGCTACTTTTTTTTTTTTTTTTTTACAGTGCTGAACCCTGATAATATTACATGTTAGACAAAAGTTACATACAGTACAGTGAGTGATTTGATTTATGTCAGGGATTTGAAAGACACATTCATTGATGGTTGATCTTACAACGACAGTTAGCATTCAGATGCTAATAGGAGTGAAATGTGAACCGGGAAGAGAGAGGAAGACGGGAGGAGGCCTACCTTCTGGCTTTGATACATCTAAAACAATATGGTGGACAGAAGGAGCGGGTCACCATGGAGAACACAAGGCAGGACAATAGAAAGACAGTAGGACATGTTGTTAGTATGTAAGACGAACAGCTTTTGGTAAAGTATATTAGCACCATGCAGAGGTGTGTGTGTGAGTAACCTCTTTCTGTTGCCTCTCCAGTTCCTTCATACGTATCTCCCGTGCCTCTGCTCTGGCCGCCCGCTTCGCTGCCAGTCTCGCCTCAGCCTGAAGAAGAGACAGACAGAGAAAGAGAACATACATTCACCAGGGTGTATGTATAACAGTCAAATCAAAGCAGACCATACAATATTCCATCGCCTCTAATCAGTATCTCTGCAATGACTACCATTACTGCTAGCGTTAGCGTTAGCAAGCTGAGCAGAAAGTTAAACTAAAAACCCAAAGTAAGCCCATTCAGTAAAGATGACATATTGAGCCATGCTGCCATCAAAGAAGTAATCATTTACATGGAAACAGTTAATGAAATAATCATTCATTAAAAAGTTTCAAATGAGAGGGAAGCGTTACCATAGCAGCTAAGAGTGAGGGACTGGGAGCTTGGTGTAGAGGCTTTGGTTCCTGTCTTTCTCTTAGTGTTTAGTATGCAGCTAGCTGGCTAATATAGCTTGATAACAAGGCAGGAGGGATTAAACAAGCCTTTGAAGTTAAATTAGATCAGAGTGCTTTTAAGTCTGCCAGTCCTCAATAACCCTTAGCATTTGGTTATCAATGCTGCTGTGATCTCGTCACTCGTCATTGTTTAAGAAAATGCCATGGTGACCTATAGCCATGCTTAACACACACACACACACACACACTATTCTGAGCTGATTGTTGTATAGGTTCCACTCAGGTAATTCACTTATTGTAAATGGCATATAGCTGTATTATATTATATTATTATATTATTGTGATTATTATTATATTATTCTAAACATAGAACACAGTTGGCCATAAAAATGATTTGATACGTATGATCAGTCTTTTCTAGTTCCGCTTCAGTCTTTTCTAGTTCCGCTTCAGTCTTTTCTAGTTCTGCTTCAGTCTTTTCTAGTTCCGCTTCAGTTTTTTCAAGTTCCGCTTCAGTCTTTTCTAGTTCTGCTTCAGTCTTTTCTAGTTCCGCTTCAGTCTTTTCTAGTTCCGCTTCAGTCTTTTCTAGTTCCGCTTCAGTCTTTTCTAGTTCCGCTTCAGTCTTTTCTAGTTCCGCTTCAGTCTTTTCTAGTTCCGCTTCAGTCTTTTCTAGTTCCGCTTCAGTCTTTTTCTTGTTCCGCTTCAGTCTTTTCTAGTTCCGCTTCAGTCTTTTCTAGTTCCGCTTCAGTCTTTTCTAGTTCCGCTTCAGTCTTTTCTAGTTCCGCTTCAGTCTTTTCTAGTTCCGCTTCAGTCTTTTCTAGTTCCGCTTCAGTCTTTTCTAGTTCCGCTTCAGTCTTTTCTAGTTCCGCTTCAGTCTTTTCTAGTTCCGCTTCAGTCTTTTCTAGTTCCGCTTCAGTCTTTTCTAGTTCCGCTTCAGTCTTTTCTAGTTCCGCTTCAGTCTTTTCTAGTTCCGCTTCAGTCTTTTCTAGTTCTGCTTCAGTCTTTTCTAGTTCCGCTTCAGTCTTTTCTAGTTCTGCTTGTACCCCTGTTACTTATTCTATGTGTGTATTCAGTTTCCATCTGGTTGTTGTGGTCCTTGTACCTGAAGTAGCCTATACTGGTATTGGATTCCTACTGTAGTCTGCTGCAAGTGTTGTTGGGTTGGACTCAGACAGACAGGCAGGATTGGTATAAGGCAGACAGGACAGTGTTGTTGGTTTGGACTCAGACAGACAGACAGGGTTGGTATAAGGCAGACAGGACAGTGTTGTTGGTTTGGACTAAGACAGACAGACAGGCAGGCAGGGTTGGTATAAGGCAGACAGGACAGTGTTGTTGGTTTGGACTAAGACAGACAGACAGGGTTGGTATAAGGCAGACAGGACAGTGTTGTTGGGTTGGTTTCAGACAGGACAGACAGGTTTGGTATAAGGCAGACAGGGCAGTTTTGTTGGGTTGGACTCAAACAGGATAGACAGGGTTGGTATAAGGCAGACAGGAGAGTGTTGTTGGGTTAGACTCAGACAGGAGAGACAGGGTTGGTATAAGACAGACAGGACAGTGTGTGTACCATTAGGCACCAATACAGTATGACTCACAGCTCACACACCGCCTCTCCAGCCTGCTAACTCTCTCTCCAGGAAGAAACAGATCACTCACTCAGACAGACAGCACACAGCACACACTTCCCTCTAGGAGCACAATGTCCACAGCTACTGAGGCACTGCAGATATATAGCACAGACACACACACACACTCCATAGACACAGACACACACACACACTCCATAGACACACAGACACACACACACACTACTCCATAGACACAGACACAGAAACACTTAACAACCGATTTAATGTCATCAGCTGATATCTGGTCTGGTGACACAGAGCTTCCAGACCAGCTCCCAGAGCTCATGATTGCGTCACCAAAAATGAACAAGGTCCCGAGTCGTTCAGTGAAAGCTGAGATCATGGCCCCAAAATATATAATCTATCTTACCTTCAACTGAGAAACTTCAGACAGAAAATCCATTCAGGACAGAAACCCACTACTTTAAGAGTGTCTCTCTATTCCACAACCAAACCATACAAGAACAGCTTTCACTTTCTAGTTCACCACTGAAGTGGCCTTTAGGAAACATTTGCGCCTGTTTACAGCTTCAATCACAAGAAAATACGTGATTCTGAAAAACGCAGGACTAACAGCAGCCACAAGAGGGCAGTGTTCCCTATGTGGTTTTATTACTGAGAGAGGCTGTGGATGAGCCAGCATTTCTGTCTGTGCACTGGTGAGGACACACCCACCCTCACTCTGACCATAACAACACTGCTTCACCTAGCAACAGCCCACAGCCAAGCACATCTGATTCCCTTTAAAACATATTAAATTAATCAGATTTTGCTGTCCATGTAATCTTTAATGCTTGTTTCGTTGTCTATTTGCAGAAGAGATGAAATCAGTAGATAGTTGAAGATTCAATGGCACCATTCCAGTTTATCCTCCACTATCCTACTCTTAATCTCAGTGTGCATAGGTACTGTTAAGGGAAGTGGGCAGTGTGCATGCAGTGTGGCCCTTGGCTATGGTGGGGCCACAAACTCTCACTATCAAGTTTTGCATCAGCCCTCTTGCTAGCCCTATAATTTGTCCACTTTGGACCATTGCAAAAGACATCATGTTGGATAACTGTGAGAAGGGCCTATTTTTCATTTGCACAACAACACATCCCATTCATGGTAATTTGTAACTTTTAAATGTTTTGCCACTACATAACAGTCACCTAAATATTTGAATGTATTGATGACTAATACATCTATTTGGTTCACATAACAAACCATTCCAATGTCTTTTTTTATTGTTGTGCAAAGATTGATGGGAAATATGCAAATACCCAATTTGTAAGTCGCTCTGGATAAGAGCGTCTGCTAAATGACGTAAATGTAAATGTTAAATGTTAAATGATATTGTAGTGGAGAGTCAGAGGCATGGCTTATTGGGGGCGTGGCTTTCAGTTAGTTGTTTTTGGCCACCCGGAAGTGTGAATGTCTTTCCAGTTCATCTGGTCTGTTGACTTTCAGTTACTAATATAATGGGAGGCCAGTAATAATTTGTTTCACACGGGCCTGTGAAGCTTTAGTCATGCCACTGGGAGAGGGTGTAGCTGTAGAGATCATCAGGCCACTGAAGGGCTAAGTACAGCCTAACAACAGAGGTAAATGAAATATCAGTCTGCTAGTTGAGGCTGGCACTTTATGTTAGCCTGGGAAGGCCTAGATCCAGTCCAGCAAGCTAACACTTTATGTTAACCTAGAAAGGCCTAGATCCAGTCAGGCATGCTAATGCTTTATGTTAACCTAGAAAGGCCTTGATCCAGTCAGGTATGCTAATGCTTTATGTTAACCTAGAAAGGCCCTGATCCAGTCAGGCACGTTAACTCTTTATGTTAACCTGGAAAGGCCTTGATTCAGTCGGGCCTGCTTTCCACATTGTGTTTGTTTCACAGCTCGTTGAGAGAACAGAGGTAGCAATCAGCACACAGGAAACTGTTTGAGCACCAACACTGCACAACTGCTTGTAAATTCACAGAGGCTGTTAAAGGCCCAGTGCAGTCAAAAACAGGATTTTCCTGTGTTTTATATACAGTACCAGTCGAGGGTTTTTCTTTATTTTTACTATTTTCTACATTGTAGAATAATAGCGAAGACATCAAAACTATGAAATAACACATATGGAATCATGTAGTAACCAAAAAGTGTTAAACAAATCAAAATATATTATATATTTGAGATTCTTCAAATAGCCACCCTTTGCCTTGATGACAGCTTTGCACACCCTCCCCACTCAGACCACTCCCAGACAGTCCTAGAACAATTTTTGCTTGAGAAATTGCTCTTTGCTAAGAAGCTATTTTTGTTTATTTTTGACCATGTTGATTGAAAACAATCACAGTAAGGTACTTAATTGTTACCCAGAAATGATTTAATATTGAGATAAAAATGGCTGCATTGGACCTTTAACATGAATTGAACAGGATGAAATTGAACTGAATTGCAATCTTAACATTTTAGTCATTTAGCAGACGCTCTTATCCAGAGCGATTTTACAGGAGCAATTAGGTTAAGTGCCTTGCTCAAGGGCACATCGACAGATTTTTCACCTAGTCGGCTCTGCGATTAGAACCAACGACCTTTCGGTTACTGGCACAACGCTCTTAACCACTAAGCTACCGTCTGGTTTAAATGTTCTCACTCCAAGAGAGCTACTGCAAAGCATTCAACGCCATCAAGTTTACAATCCAAAACTAAACTGAAAATAGAACCTGTATAAGAATGCCAGCCAAGCCAGTAAACAAGATCAAACTCAAGAAACGAAGAAAAATGCAATAACCACTAAAGGTCTCTCTTTTCACTAAAAGCAACATTACCAAGGGCCTATTACTAACTGATTACAACCACATGTGACTGCACTGCTGTGTGCCTATTGCCTCAAGCAGTCCAGAACCTGCAGAGAGAGAACTGAGCGACTGAGGCAAGGATTCAATCTGGCTTGGGTGTTGGAGAGAAGAGAAATAGCTTGGATGCTTCCTTGAGAGTGAGACACATGGGTTATTCATTAGTAACAAGCAGCATTCCTAATTCATTCCACGCTGTGAGTCTCAGGGTCACAGTCTCACATTGAGCGACATTGGTACAGTACGGTGGCCTCATTGGATCAAAAGACTGCGGCGCTATTCAGGAGATTAGGATACAGGATTATGTCAGGGTAGATTAGGCAGGTAAACCTGATGAGACTCAGTCTGGATCATGGGCCTTCTCTGTGAAGAAATCATAAGGTGGCCTTCCCAGCCCAGCCCAGCCTGCCTCCCAGCTTGCCTGGTCTGCCTGTCAACAGAGACCGATGAGGAGGGTGGAGGTCTGGGGCTACCTGTCAACAGAGACCGATGAGGAGGGTGGAGGTCTGGGGCTACCTGTCAACAGAGACCGATGAGGAGGGTGGAGGTCTGGGGCTGCCTGTTAACAGAGACTGATGAGGACGGTGGAGGTCTGGGGCTGCCTGTCAACAGAGACCGATGAGGAGGGTGGAGGTCTGGGGCTGCCTGTCAACAGAGACTGATGAGGACGGTGGAGGTCTGGGGCTACCTGTCAACAGAGACCAATGAGGAGGGTGGAGGTCTGGGGCTGCCTGTCAACAGAGACCAATGAGGAGGGTGGAGGTCTGGGGCTGCCTGTCAACAGAGACCAATGAGGAGGGTGGAGGTCTGGGGCTGCCTGTCAACAGAGACCGATGAGAAGGGTGGAGGTCTGGGGCTGCCTGTCAACAGAGACCAATGAGGAGGGTGGAGGTCTGGGGCTGCCTAGGCAAGTGTAGACCATATGATCAGAGTCAGCATCGTAGATGATTTCAGACACATTCACATCCTAGCCTGCCTTCTCTCTAGGTTTCTTCCTAGGTTTTCGCTTCTCTGGGATTTTTTCTACCCGCGTTACTACTTTTACTTTTTTGGGTTGGCTGGGTACATATAAAGCTGCAATATGTAACTTTTTGGGTGACCCGACCAAATACACATAGAAATGTGAGTTATAGATCTGTCATTCTCATTGAAAGCATGTCTAAGAATAATTTTTGCATCTTTTGCTTTCAGTTTTGTATACCAGCTTCAAACAATAAATACAATTGAACCTAAATATTGATTATATTTATTGTTTGAAGCTGGTATACAAAACCAAAAGTAAAAGATGCAAAAATTAATATATATTTGGTTATGGAAAATCTATTTTACAGTGGTTTATATGGTACAATGATTATCTACACTATACTTGCTTGTTTTGTTACATAAACTGAAATTAGGCAAACTATTAGAATTCTAGCAAACTGGAAATGGCACTTTTAAGGATTCTCAGCTCTGAAGGCAACAACTGAAATAAAACCATCACTGTGAGTTAGGAGCATTCTGGAGGATGATGCTTCCTGGAAATAGCTGAACATTGCCTACTGCAAAGCAACATGGTAACTTCTAAACAAATACAAGACGATGGATGGAAGTCCAATCCAATCCAATCAAAATGTATTTGTCACATGCGCCGAATACAACAGGTGTAGACCTTACCGTGAAATGTTTACTTACTTACAAGCCTTTAACCAACAATGCAGTTTTTAAGAAAAATAAGCGTTTTTATATAAAAGCGCAACAATAATATAAATACAACGAGGCTATATACAGGGGTACCGGTACCGAGTCAATGTGTGGTTAGTCCAGGTAATTGAGGTAATATGTACATGTAGGTAGGGGTAAAGTGACTATGCATAGATAATAGTCGCAGCAGCGTAAAAAAAATGTAAATAGTCTGGGTAGCCATGATTAGCTGTTCAGCAGTCTTATGGTTTGGGGGTAGAAGCTGTTAAGGAGCCATTTGGACCTAGACTTGGCGCTCTGGTACCGCTTGCCATGCGGTAGCAGAGAGAACAGTCTATGACTTGGGTGGCTGGAGTCTTTGGCAATTTTTAGGGCCTTCATCTGACACTGTCTGGTATAGAGGTCCTGGATGGCAGGAAGCTTGGCCCCAGCGATGTACTGGGCCGTACGCACTACCCTCTGTAGTGCCATTGTAACCACTAGGGTTGTGCAACTAAGTGGATCTTTGGAAATATTGCCACTAAATCAAATTCAAGTGTAGGGACATGTGACAATAAAGTGAGTGACTAAGTTAACAGAACTTAAATAATTTCATTGGGGAAAAAGTAATGGAAGATGAATCTGTGAAAATGGCGTCTCTGCTTCAAGCCATAACTGTATCTCTGGTCACAAAAAAGTAACGTTGGTTCACGTATTGTAGGCCTATATGCAGGACAGAAATACCAGAAAAATAATCCATGATTTTTACAACCGGCTGCATCCATCCCCTTCGAGCCAAAACGCTCACTCTGGTTTCTTAAAGACTGCTCTGAAAAAACTAGCCACTGGTCAGTACTATTAGAGGCCTGGAAGCTTGCACTAGTTGGCTTGGAAACCAGCAGCTCCCATTGAGAGCCGACCTCATGGAGGCTAAAAGCAGAACAGCTTTGTAACTCCAGATGTTTTCGTTCACCAGTGTCAAGACCTTCATAGGCATGATGCATCCCTACAGATCTATTCATAACCAGGCTCTCTGAGTCAGAGGAGAGGGAAGGGCCACCTCAACAGTTGCTGAAAAAGAAAGTCTCTTGGAAGTTCTACAGTGTACTCCTCTCATAGGGGCAAATCCTACCTTCCCGTTAAGACAAAATTCTCCGTTCTCCCATTGACATCAATGAAAGTTAGGTTTTGCCCTATTGTGAACACGTGATCATTATAAACGGTTGATCACTTTAACCTAAATAGTTTAGTAAAAGCGTAATGCACTGTACTGTATAGTACATTCTAGTCTCACGCTGTGTTCATGAGGCGTTGTTGGGGGGCAGAGTAGCGGTTCCCATCCGGGTGTGATGTGACAAATAAACTATAATACTATAAAAGTACATTCTAGTCTCACGCTGTGTTGAAGCAGTAGTCCTATTTGGGGGGTTGAGCACTTAGCTTGGAGTTTTCTGGCGTGTTTCGAGACTAATGTCCGTCCAGAGAACACATGGTGTCTGTCTGTCTGATACATCCCCTTACAGACCAGAGCCCTAATAGATAGATGATAGATGGCAGCATTTTACTGTGGTAATCTTCTTAGGAGGAGCCCCAAGCAGAGATTTATGTACATTGAGGAGCAGCAGACTTGTGCTGTGTGTGTGTGTGTGTGTGTGTGTGTGTGTGTGTGTGTGTGTGTGTGTGTGTGTGTGTGTGTGTTAGGCTCTTTAGACCATGTTATAAAGAGACTTAATGGACAGAATTGCTCTGCCGTGATGCCCAACATGCTGATGAAAGTGAGGGGAGAGAGAAGGGTGGTAGTATATTCCCCTAATATCAACACAGTCAGGGGAGGACAGGTTAAGAGAGCCGGTAGCAATGACCTCATCACATTACAGATATCAGGTATGCCTGTGTTGGTGTAAGATAAGCAGTCAAACCCTTACTTTCACCCATCCCATCATTTTAGACAACAGTGACTACAGAACTTCAAGGAAGGCAGGAAGGAAGGTCAGGCCTCTGACTCAGTAGATGTATTGAATCCTGATGGCTGATGGGAGGTCAAAGGTAGCTGGAAGTCTAGATTAATCTCCTGTTAATCACGCTTCACTAATCGCCTGTCACCTCACCCAACACTACACAGCGACTTAAAGTTCCAATGCAGCCGTTTTTATTTCAATATCAAATCATTTCTGGGTAAGAATTAAGTGTGTTACTGTGATTGTTTTTCTATTTAAATGGTCAAAAATAAACTAAAATAGCTTCTTAGCAAAGAGCAATTTCTATAGCAAGAATTTTGCTCAGACTGTCTTAGAGAGGTCTGACTGGGGAAAACTGAAAACTAGCTTTTATTGGCAGAGAGGTTTGGAACTCTCTTTCTTATTGGTCTATTAACTCATTTACCGGTGATGTCACCAGGCAGGCCAAAACTCCATCCCACCAAAACAGGCCGAAATTTCAGGCGGTCTTCTCAAACTCGTTTGTAATCCCTTTTAGATTAAATGGGTCAAATAATGTTTGATTTGAGACATGATTAATGATTTAGCCAGAATACAGTAAAAGCTGGTTAATGTTGCCATGCCACTACTCCAGCAGTGATTAAAGCGCATGTTAGCGTTTTTCGTCATGAATGTTGTTCTGGAGGCAGCTCTGCAGAGTACTAGCTGGCACAGCCACAAAGTCATAAAATCTGATTTTAAACCTAACCCTAACCTTAACCACACTGCTAACCCTGATGCCCAACCCTAACATTAACCACACTGCTAACCCTAATGCCCAACCCTAACCTTAAATTAAGACCAAAAAGCACATTTTTATTTTCATACATTTTTTACAATTTAACCAATTTGGACTTTCCAGCTGGCCTATCTAAGGGGAAATCACTCAGTTCTGCCTCCAGGACAAGACTCATGATAATAAAGGTCAACCTGCGATTTAAAGCAGGATGTGGATGATGCTGCAGAGGCTTAAGAGCTGCAGGTCACTGGCATAGACACAGTCCAATCCACTGGCATAGACACAGTCCAATCCACTGGCATAGACACAGTCCAATCCACTGGCATAGACACAGTCCAATCCACTGGCATAGACACAGTCCAATCCACTGGCATAGACACAGTCCAATCCACTGGCATAGACACAGTCCAATCCACTGGCATAGACACAGTCCAATCCACTGGCATAGACACAGTCCAATCCACTGGCATAGACACAGTCCAATCCACTGGCATAGACACAGTCCAATCCACTGGCATAGACACAGTCCAATCCACTGGCATAGACACAGTCCAATCCACTGGTGCAGAGGATCTGGGCTGCTGAGTGCTTTTACACACAAACACACACATGCACAGATCTCAAGCACACATATACACAAACGCACACACAAAAGTGGATACACACACACACAAATGTGCACCCACGGGAACAGCTGTCAGCTTGCCCAGTAGGTCAGACTTCACCAGCTAACACATGAAAGTCAGCCAAAAGCCCATCCCTTCCCCCTCACATACCCCCAAGCCCTCCATGGACCCCTGTACTGCCCCCGGCCCCTCCTTTTAATACTGGAGCTGTCTATCTGTTAATTCCTCCTAATTCCACAGGGACACACCCCCTAACATCATGTTTAACAATTGACTAAGGATTCTGAATCTGAACTCATCTGAATGGCCTGTCTGTTATTTGTCAAACAACACCATGGCACTAATTATATGACTAGCACGTACCTGCTGAATATCACTGTCAAACAACACCCTGGCCTTAATTATATGACTAGCAGGTACCTGCTGAATTTCACTGGCATGACACCAGAATGAGTTGATGATAACATCATGCTCTGGGACACTGGATTAATGATGTGAATATTACCCCTGTCTGTCTGTCTGTCTGTCTGTCTGTCTGTCTGTCTGTCTGTCAGCTGCAGCTCTCAACAGTTTGTTATCACATGACTGGGGGCTTCAGGCCTCACTGCACTTGGTTTGGTTTGAGAGACACTTGACGGCTCATTGAGAACCATTTCCACTGAGCAACAGACTGGATTATTATGGCATCATATCAGTGCCATAGATTATAGTGTGTAGAGATGGGAAAGAGACAGGACTGGAGTAAGCATATTTTATATTGCAGTAGTTGCATTAGAAAATGACTGTGTGTGTGTGTGTGTTCAAAACAACCCCATATTCTGCTTAAGAACAGCTGTATAGCTTTGTCAACACACTCTTATGAAGACCAGGTATTATTATATTCCAGTATGACAACATCCCATTTCAGATCATATTCTCATTAGCATGCGGGTGGGAGTGTCTTCTGAAGTGGGAGTGTCTTCTGTCACTCATTTGGCGATCAAGCCCTCCTCTGATGTCAGCACTAAACAAAACACTGCCTTCCTGGTTGCTTAGTTCCCACCACACTCATGACAATTAGGGACGTTTATGTGTTCAAGCATCCGACTAGTGCTTCTGACTGATATAACTCTCTCAGTGTTTCTGCACCAACACATATTATTCTTATTGTACATTGACTTATTACCATGCATACTTCTTTATTTAGAAGAATGGCAGGGGAGAATAATAACCCCTTTGATCTTTAGTGAGGACGTTTAGAACCTTTCAGGGGGCATATTATGGCCGACAGTTCAGGTTTACAGATGTGGCTGGAAATGTCAGAACACCTACTGAACACCATTACACTGGTGAGTTGTTTTAATATCATCAAGGACCAGGGTTACATGGTGATAAAATCAACCAGATGAAAATGAAGATGGAAGAGCTGGGCTCTAGTGCCATTTTGGAGCCCAGTTGCCATGGGCACCGGGCGCGGCAAGTAAATATTTTCAAGATGTTGTGGTCACTGGTCAACAGACTTCAGTCTATAGTTGGTCAGATGCCTGTCCTTACAAGTACCAGCCTGAGCCTCACTAGAGCCCTGGGCCCAGATTCACAAAACACTTCTTATGCAAAAACTTAAGAAGCTTCTTAAGGAGAAACATTAGAAATAACGCAAGAGAATTTCCAAGAACCTTTTTGAGGAATAGCAACTTTGCTTAACTTTCTTCTTAAGTCTACAGTTAAGGAAGAAATGGCAGTTAAGAAGAAATGTATTCTTAAGAAAGTTTTGTGAATCTGGGCCCTGGACATAAATATAGTATGATGACTGTCTGTAGGTCTCCCTATGATTGTATCCCCATCAACTTCTGGTTCTGTTTCCTCCATCTCACATCACATGTGGTCCTCTGTCGCTCAGTAGGTAGAGCATGGTGCTTGCAACGCCAGGGTTCTGGGTTCGATTCCTGCTGGGATTGCCACATGAAAAATGTATAAAAGCGTTTGCTAAATTTGCATATTATATGATGTGGCTTACTTAATCTCCTGTCATTGGTCTGCACTGATTTGTTTCCACCTATCCTGTGACCTCAAATTGTAGTAAAGAGAGGAGACAAGGGGAGGAAACCAGGACAGTATTGAGATGCACCCCTCATTGCAGTCTGACCGAAATCTCTCTCTCTCTCCTGCTTCTTTAATCTGCTTTATGGAAAGGGAAAGGGGGATACCTAGTCAGTTGTACAACAATGCATTCAACTGAAATGTGTCTTCTGCATTTAACCCAACCCCTCTGAATAATGTCATCGGGCGCCCGGGGAACAGAATAGGGAGGTGTATCAATAGCTAGGAAGTCTGATATTGCAGTTGGTACCAATTTCAATCTGCAATGGGGAAACAAACGTGTCCTTGCAACAAAGGTCGTCCCCAAGTGTCTTTATCAAGCTATTTACCCCTCAACAATTACCCATTCATTTTTATCGCTTTGATCCACTGTCCATCCACATACCAGATTATGTAGGCCAAGCAAACAATGTCAGTGTTTCCTTTTACAAATAATGCGTCTTTGTCTGTCAGTCCAGGGAATGCCTTGCATACAGCATCGGAGAGGCACCACGATACATATCCATTAGCCCAGTGATAATAATGACCGCGCTGTGTTCGTCAGTTGAGGAGGGTGGGGGCTGCAGCGACTGATGCATGATTTTTGAATAGTCCTACTGTAGCCTAGGCCAGTGGTTCTCAACCGTTTTCGGTTACTGTACCACCAACTGAATGTTGCTCTGCTCGGAGGAACCCCTGAAGTACCCCCTCATGTGCATTTTACCAGTAAGCCTACGGTCTTACTGGTAAAATCCAGGCTCTGTCGCAGCCGGCCGCGACCGGGAGACTCATGGGCGGCGCACAATTGGCCCAGCGTCGTCCAGGGTAGGGGAGGGAATGGCCGGCAGGGATGTAGCTCAGTTGATAGAGCATGGCGTTTGCAACGCCAGGGTTGTGGGTTTGATTCCCACGGGGGGCAGTATAAAAAAAATATATTTATGTATTCACTAACTGTAAGTCGCTCTGGATAAAAGCGTCTGCTAAATGACTAAAATGTAAATGTAAATGTAAATGTCTTCTCCACTGAGGAAGAGGTCTTCTCAAGTATCCCCTGTGGATAGGCCAAGTACCCCCAGGGGTCCTAGTACCCCTGGTTGGGAACCTCTGGTCTAGGCTATACCTTACACATATGATGCACAAGCAAGGGCCTTTATGTTGATGACATAATATATTAAATATAGCCTTTAATTGAATGCACCCCGTGGCATACCTTTGGCGCAGTATGACGAGCATTGCCTCCTAAAATAAGAAAGGAAAACCATCTCCCAAAACTTACCTCCCGAGCAATTTGATTGAGGGCATCGTCCTCTGCGGTCAGTCTCTCCCTGTTGGGGATTCTTTTTCTTCCAGTACCATTAATCTGAGTTCCCATGTTTGTGTATTTTGTGATAAAGTCTTCCTGTAGCATACGTGTCAGCCTCAAAGAAATTCAAAAATGGAACACATAAGCCGAATGATGACGATGAAGCGCACGTTGGAAAAATGTAATCACCATCTCCACGTAATGGAAAAATAGCTCACCAATAACACGCGAAAAGAATTAAACTATTTACAACCGGATAGCTACAATGTAATAACAATCCATCATCAATTCGCTTCCCAGGCACGAGACGTGATGCCATTCTGATACATTATTTCAATGTAACTGCCTTCAAATGTAACACTATTCCTTGATTCCTGTTGCTGATAAACACCTAATATCACACGCGTCGCTTTGATGTGTCAAAACACGCATAGTATAGCTACCTCTTCGGGTTCCTTTGAAAACAAATTGTCATCTAGCTAATCGTCCGCCATTGTCATCATATAGATACATTTTAAGCTTCGGTATGGAATACTAAAACAAGAACACATGCGAGCATGATAAATAATTATTCTGTCGGTAGGCCTAATAGCGATTTAATTATGTCCTCGTTATTTGCTTTAGTAGGACGCGGGAGTCGACGAGATGTCAAAGCAGATGGACAAAAGTTTTATTGCAGCGCAATCTCGGATCATGCCCACAGCAGGACGAATACAGGTTCCGGGGCAGAGCCTCGAGCTTTCTGCAGATAGATAGTGGCCGCATTATGGACGGGATGGGTGTCCTCAAAACGGTCGAATTTTACTGGTCATAGAATTGTCAAAACAGTTCCTTCGTGGTGTTTTCGTTCAGAATGTATCGTATAGTTTGAGAAAGGGGTGATGTCTTGACAAATATTCTGTAGCCTAATAACCATAATGGAATGACCCTGTAATGCAAGAAGCAGGCCTGTCAATTGACATGGTCTTTAGACGTCTCCAATAGTCTCGATGCAAACAGATAAACTATTAGCTTACTACTGTTTGAGTAGGCAGGCCAGCACTGAATTTGAGTTTAACCAAATAAATCTCACTGTCAACATTGTGACATAGACTAATCCTAGGTCTCTTTGGCAATTATCTGAATAGCTGTGCGTCTGTCTTATTCCTTTGTGTAGGTGCATTTCTGATTCAGGCCTAAATTATAATATCAGACAACCATTTTAATCTGTAACTCTGACCTCATGTCTAGTCAGTAAACTAGATGAAAGCCTTCTGTTTATGTCTGAGAGCTCAGTGACAATCCATAGCTACTGCTGAGCAATCACTCCCTCCAGTGGAGAAAGATAAAGCCTTCTGTTTATACATGAGAGTTCAGTGCCAATCCAGAGCCACTGCTGCAATCACTCCCTCTAGTAGAGAAAGATAAAGCCTTCTGTTTAATCAAATCAAATCACATTTTATTTGCCACATGCGCCGAATACAACAGGTGTAGACATAACCGACAATTATACATGAGAGTTCAGTGCTAATCCAGAGCTACTGCTGCAATCACTTCCTCTAGTGGGGACAGATACAGACTTGCTCTGAATGATTGTTTCTAGTGTAATTTATATGTTATTACAGTTTAATTGATGTTTTCTAGTGCAATCACTTCCTCTAGTGGGGACAGATAACAGACTTGCTCTGAATGATTGTTTGCTAGTGTAATTGATGTGTTATTACAGTTTAATTGATGTTTTCTAGTGCAATCACTTCCTCTAGTGGGGACAGATACCAGACTTGCCCTGAATGATTGTTTTCTACTGTAATTGATATGCTATTACAGTTTAATTGATGTTTTCTAGTGTAATTGATATGCTATTACAGTTTAATTGATGTTTTCTAGTGTCATTGATATGTTATTACAGTTTAATTGATGTTTTCTAGTGTAATTGATATGTTATTACAGTTTAATTGATGCTTTCTAGTGTCATTGATATGTTATTACAGTTTAATTGATGCTTTCTAGTGTCATTGATATGTTATTACAGTTTAATCGAGATTGTAAAAGTACATGTGTTTGTCCTACAATTTGTATTTTTTTAAATTATTGCAATACTCTGTGATCATTATGTCAAGTGCGCTCATTCACCAGAATAACAATTGACATCTTGAACATAGACTTGGTTGAACATCAATGAAATTCCTTGGCAACGCTTTGCCATGGTATGTTAAATACAATGTTTTCAACATCGATGGTTGAGAATGCTAACAGGATCTCAAGACCACCATGATTGGCTAAGCAATAATGTTAAGTAATATGAACATGAAAATGCTGTGGCAGCAGGTGTCTGCCTGCAATCACTCTACCAATATGGGATCGGCATAGAAGGCCTTCTTACCTTCAGCGTATGTTAAGATACCCTCAGAATAGAAACACTCAACAGTTGATGTGATACAATTTATTAGATGCAGAAGCCCAATGACAGCATAACGCACTACTGCTTTTCAAATGATACAGTATATATATATATATATATATATATTCATCCTACTGCAATATTTATAATTGCCTTGAAAACTATTATTATCCAGACTAGAGCGATAACTTATTTCATATCATACTTGTCTGGTCAGTGTTAAGGCATCATTTCACTGTTCTTTTTCGGAAAGATATTTACTAAGACTTTACATTTACATTTACATTTTAGTCATTTAGCAGACGCTCTTATCCAGAGCGACTTACAGTTAGACTTTATGCAACAGACACTCTGTGATTTGAATTTAACACAATTGGTGATGTCGTGGTGCTTGTTTCTCAGAGTCCCATAGAACCCAAAAGGTAATTATTAGACTAGGTAATGATTGTGTTCAGTAACTACCACTTTACCAGTGTTCACTAATCAAACTCCATTTTAACACAAAAAGTCAATTTTGGCCTCTGCTTGAACGTAGCCTATATGGCACAAAGATTCATTTTTTAAATCAGGACACTTAGGCTGTGTTCAGACAGGAAGACCAATTCTGATATTTTTTTCCACAAATTGCCCTTTTGACCAATCACATCAGATCTTTTCATGAGTTTAGACATGAGATACACTGAGACTGAGAGGATACTTTAGAATGCATATGATTTTCAGGCTGTAAACCAGGGTTGTTTTTGCATTTAACATAGTTATTGTGTATCCTGCTTTTACATTACATTGCTGCTGTGCATTGTGGGTGTGGAATACCATTAACATACTGTAGCAATGTGGATATGAGAGTGGCATCAGATATACAGTGGATCAGTGACAGATAAGGTTTAAGGTAGATTTAAGTAACTAAGTTAATACATACAGTATCATTGGGTTGTTCGTCACACAGTCCTTTACATGTGATTTGATTTCCGTAGGGATCCTGAGCCATTGCTGGTTTCTGAACGTGGAAACAAGAGGAGATTGTCATAAGCACAGTTGGTCAGGACTGAACGACAACGTATTAGGGGCATTACAATATGCTTTTGGGCCTTACTTGTGGGGAAGTCTTGGTTAAACCTTTTCCTGTTCTGCGAACCTGATATCTATCAGATAGAATAGAGGTTTTAGAGAACAGCATAGGACAACAATAAGCATCAATGCAAGCCCAAGCGGGTCTGAAGAGAAATAATGAATAGCACAAAATACTCACCTTTTTCTTCCCTGAGGCACTTAGAGCAGCAAGCTTGTTCTCCAAATCAGACACCTAAGAGAGAATGAATGAAAAGACACAAAGTACAAATGATACCCTTCTGAAGGAAAACAAGTTATCTGAAAATAATAGATATATCAACAAAATGTGCTCCAGTGTTTTATTGTTATTTAGCCTGCTCAGTAGAACCCGCAGTAGAGCCTCGTCACCCACCTCACTCTCAGTGCTCTGGACCCGATGTGCAGTCAGCGCCACCACATCCTCCAGTTCAGAGAGCTCCGAGTCCGTGGCCCCTCCGAGCGGTTCTTGGCACTCTGCTCCAGATGCCTCAGCTTCTTCTCCAGGTCAAAAGACTTCCCTGAGGTCATGTACACCTGTAACAGGGCACAGGACAACCACAGGACAAATGCACCCTTTACAGTTGAGCTGTCAACCAAACACCATTAGCAAGCTAACAGATTCCAGACTAGACTGCTTGGAAGACAAAGCGAATCTCTGCTTTAAGACAACACAAGAAGTCTTGCATGCTTAAAAAAAAAAGGCAGGCATAGCTTCGGCCCTACACTTGACACACAGCTATTTTGATTGGATTATGATTGCTTTGGAGGAAAAGAGGAGTGTGATTTTTAAGCTTACATTTTCCTCAAGTTCTCTGTAAGACTCAGCTGCTTGCCTTACGTCAGCCTTGTCAATTAACATGGTGCTGTCATTAGACGGTACTGAGGGGCGGTACTCGTTCATTGCGCTTTCAGTGGCATTAATGGTTCTTAGAAACTCTTTGGTGATGTCACAGAGGGCTGCCGCAGTGGATCTCTGAAAGCCATGTAAGGGAACAGAAATTAGCCGGTGGGAAAGTACCTATCTCTCCTATATGTAGCGGAGGTGATTTGGAATCACACTTTCGTGATGAGGTAGCCCTGCCTGAGACTTGTTAGCCCAAATGTCACCCTGAGACCACAAGGATTATGTCTTGGTCTAATGGTTAAGACATTTACATTGTAGTCATTTAGCAGATACTCTTATCCAGAGGGACTTACAGTTGGTGCAACCTCATATCACAGTCATAGTAAGTAAAACCTTTCCTCAATAAAGCAGCTATCAGCAAAGTGCTGAAGTGCTCGTGAGAAAAGACAAGTGTGAGTGTTGCTGCAAGAAAGGCTATAGGGTGTTAGTGATTTTTTTAAAGACGTTGACTCTGCGTGCGAGAGGTCCCTGGTCGGATCCAATGATGTAAACCCTAGATGACTGACAGGGGTTGTTGTTTTGAAGCCACAGTACAGCCATTTTGGTACTCCTCCTGCCTTTATTACAGACACTTTAATGCAGGGTTCTTCAATTCCGGTCCTGGAGGGCCGAAACACTTCTGTTTTTTATTTCTACCTGGTAGTTAATTGCACTCACCTGGTGTCCCAGGTCTGAATTAGCCCCTGATTAGAAGGAGAGGATGAAAAACAGATGTGTTTCGGCCCTCCAGGACCGGAATTGAAGAACCCTGCTTTAATGTATACTTTTAAATTATATGATGTGAACTGAACATAAAAATACAAAAGATATTCCTGAAAGTATAAAACATTTTTTTGTACTAATGATACTGTCCCCACTACAACAAAGAAATACCTAAATACATGTAATTTTGTCCTTGAAACATTTAATTGAAATACTGTAGCATTCCATTAATTCCTATGGAGGACTGCTCCTACTGGGGAGTACCAATATGGCAGCAGGTGGTCTTCAAAGCCTCTCATTGGCAATTACATAGCATCAGCAATCTAGGGTTTATACACATCATTGGTTGGATCCCATCACCTCCGCTACAGCTTTTTGGTGTGTGTCTGAGATGTAACAGGGTAACAGGACCCCCAAATCTCACCTGTTGAGCCTCAGTGGGACCCTCATCGCTGGAGGAGCTGAGGGGCTCCAGGGGGAGGACTGGGGGTGTACTCTTCACAGCGGCCCTCTTTAATAAAGGGTTCTTCTTCCCCCCTCCCCCTGCTTCCTCGTCGGAGGAGGGAACACTGATGTTCCCCGCCAGCTCGCTCAGCTTCCTCCTCAGCTTCTCCTCCTCTATCTGTGCAGCGGTCGGGGACGTCGCCTGTGGATAGAAACAGGATTTACTTACTTGACTTTTTTCTTTTTTGCAGCTAGTGGAACCTCGAGCATCAACAGTCCATCTCCAGTGAATCCTGTTCTGGGTAGTTTTCTTGACTTTATTCCAGGTGGACAGAAACAGGGTTGGTGTCAGTTCCATCTAGATTCCCGTCAGTTTAAGACTTGAATGTTAAGGAGTTGAATGGCTTATGTCTTATGGAGAGATTCAACAAATTCAACTCGGAGGAGTTGCAATAGAAATGAGCCCAACTCAAGGTGGGCAACAACAGGTTTAGGCCAGAGTTGGCTAACAAGCTACCCTTTGATTAACCCCTGTAATTCTCTCTATGATTATTCCAAGAAAGATAATGCTCTGTTAGGAGAGCAGTAGGAAGGTTTTTAACCCTTTCTTACCTCATCATCGGGGGGTACGGTCATCTTGGACTCCAGCCGGTTGAGGAGACTCTCTATGGCTGACATGCGCTTGTTTAGCGCATTGATCTGCATCATAATGACAGGAGAGGAGTGAGGTGAGACCAATACAAACGTACATTGTGAATGAATGGAGAGGCAAACCTGAAACAAGGTTGGAGATAGTATTAGACCAGACTTGCATGGAGTAATCACTCAAAATAGACGTTGTAATCATTGACTGAGCAGAGCAGCTGATTACACCCTATTAATTAATTATCCAAATCAAGAAACAACGTCTCTGTTCTGCTCTCTAAAGTTCAATCCACTAAAAAACCCAGCATGCATCACTTGAGACACAAGATCAACTTCCAATAAATACATGTACAATGTAATGCAGCCCAACACGGTTTGAAATCCATCTTCCCAGGCTTGAGAGGAAGGACAAGTCCACCCTTGTTTGTTAGTTAACGTGGGTCATTTTCTATGGTCAGGGTAGTTTAATAGTGTAGAGGGACATCATCTCTCTCATCTCTGTTTCAGCTCTATTTCTCTCTCTCTCTTTATATTTCTCTCTTTTTTATCTTTCTCTCTTTCTTTTCTCTCTCTCTCTCTTTTCTCTCTCTCTCTCTCTCGCGCTCTCACACATACACACTTTCTCACACACACGAACACTCACTCATTCACACACACGTCACACACACACACAGAAACACCATTCTCACACACACACGTCACACACACGTCCCCTACCGGTGGCTGTGGGGGGACCTGCAGGTTCTCGTGAGAGCCAACTAGGCCGTGGGAAGGGCGTTGGCGATGGGGGGTCTGGTACATGGTGTTGCGCCCTCCCTCCTCCTCTTCTGACGTGTCCACATAGTGCTGGCGGTTCATAGAGGAGCTGATCTTGGACAGGGAGCGGGCACGCACCATCCCATACTGTCCATCGTCTGAGGACCAATGCTTTGACTCAGGTTATATTAGCAAATGTCAGTTTGGTGTGAGATTACTGTTTTTGTAATATTTTAATGCCATTACAGTCGTGGTCAAAAGTTCTGAGAATGACACAAATATTAATTTTCACAAAGTCTGCTGCCTCAGTTTTTATGATGGCAATTTGCATATACTCCAGAATGTTATGAAGAGTGATCAGATGAATTGCAATTAATTGCAAAGTCCCTATTTGCCATGAAAATGAACTTAATCCCCAAAAAACATTTCCACTGCATTTCAGCCCTGCCACAAAAGGACCAGCTTACATCATGTCAGTGATTCTCTCGTTAACACAGGTGAGAGTGTTGACAAGGACACGGCTGGAGAACACTCTGTCATGCTGATTGAGTTAGAATAACAGACTGGAAGCTTTAAAAGGAGGGTGGTGCTTGAAATCATTGTTCTTCCTCTGTTAACCATGGTTACCTGCAAGGAGTGCAGAGCTTGCTCAGGAATGGCAGCAGGCAGGTGTGAGTGCATCTGCACTCTTTTGGACTTTTGGAGGATGGCCTGGTGTCAAGAAGGGCAGCGAGGAAGCCACTTCTCTCCAGGAAAAACATCAGGGACAGACTGATATTCTGCAAAAGGTACAGGGATTGTACTGCTGAGGACTGGGGTAAAGTCATTTTCTCTGATGAATCCCCTTTCCGATTGTTTGGGGCATCCAGAAAAAAGCTTGTCCGGAGAAGACAAGGTGAGTGCTACCATCAGTCCTGTGTCATGCCAACAGGACAGCATCCTGAGACCATTCACGTGTGGGGTTGCTTCTCACTCACAATTTTGCCTAAGAAAACAGCCATGAATAAAGAATGGTACCAACACATCCTCCGAGAGCAACTTCTACCAACCATCCAAGAACAGTTTGGTGACGAACAATGCCTTTTCCAGCAATGATGGAGCACCTTGCCATAAGGCAAAAGTGATAACTAAGTGGCTCGGGGAACAAAACATCTACATTTTGGGTCCATGGCCAGGAAACTCCCCAGACCTTAATCCCATTGAGAACTTATGGTCAATCCTCAAGAGGCGGGTGGACAAACAAAAACCCACAAATTCTGACAAACTCCAAGCATTGATTATGCAAGAATGGGCTGCCATCAGTCAGGATGTGGCCCAGAAGTTAATTGACAGCATGCCAGGGCGGATTGCAGAGGTCTTGAAAAAGAAGGGTCAACACTGCAAATATTGACTCTTTGCATAAACTTAATGTAATTGTCAATAAAAGCCTTTGACACTTAAGGAATGCTTGTAATTATACTTCAGTATACCATAGTAACATCTGACAAAAATATCTAAAAACACTGAAGCAGCAAACTTTGTGAAGACCAATACTTGTGTCATTCTCAAAACTTTTGACCACGACAGTACATTGCAAACTAACAAGGTCTGATTGAATGTCTCTGTGTGTGCGAGTGTGTTGCGTGTTGCGTGTTGCGTGTTGCTTACCAGGGCGCATGTTGTACCTATCCAGGCTCTTCCTACGGTTCATACGGTGTTGTTGTTGCTGCATGTCCATGTACTCCATGTCACCCCGGCGACCACCGCCTCGCTCCTCCTGGATCTGCTGTAGTGAGGTGACATAACAATCACAATCTCAAATAACCCCCCATTCCCACAATGCACTACTTTCGTCTAGTAGAAACCAAGACTGTTTTGTCCGTCTACCTGGAAGGATTGTCGACGCGAGTGAGTGTGAGAGTGGGGGTGGAAAATACTCTTCTATATCCACATCCAAGTCCATGGGATGAACAGAGAGCAGGCGCTTGTTCTTGCGCATCTGAAAAAACAACAGGATGGAGACACAAAGAGAAATAGTGAGTCTGGGATATTATGTCTAGTTTCTCTGGAACGATATGGAGAGGAAAAATGGTTTACCATTTTGTATCGCTGCGCTTCTGCTTCTGCATAGTCCTCGTCATGACCGTTGTACCTATCATCTATAGGGGGGAGAGGGAGAGGAAGGGGTCACAAACCTATTTTTTCTCCAAATTGTGTAACCTTGTGTTACATTTGCATATCATAGTGCTTATGCTGGTGTTATCAACTCTACTATGGTATGTAAATGTGACACAGGGTTACACAGCTTTCAGGTATGTTAAAATATGTGTTAGTTTTTTCCCATTGCCTTCATTTATTCTACTTACTGCGGAAGTCGGGCATGCTTTGTGTGTCACTATCACGACGGGTGCCTGTGGAGACAAAGAGTAGTGATATACTGTTACTGATAACATATACACTTCAAATGATCACTGGGTCAAGAGGACTGTTAGAATACAGAACATACAACAGCCACTCAGTTCTAGAACACTGTTCTCAGTTCTAGAACACTACATGTGACCATTAGTGGAGGCTGGTGGGAGGAGCTATAGGAGGACAGGCTCATTGTAATGGCTGGAATGGAATCAATGGAACCGAGTCAAACGAGTGGTTTCCATATGTTTGATGTTTTTGATACCATTCCATTCATTCCATTCCCGCCATTACAATGAGCACGTACTTCTATAGCTCCTCCCACCAGCCGCCACTGGTGACCATATGTCATCATAGCGTGGGCATGTCACCCCGGTGGGATTACAGGCCCTACGATGTGACTCTTCATTAAAGCCAGCCATGTGACACACTCCTGATCATCTGGTGACCAAAATGTGACACTTGGACACATGTCTCAACAACAACCACAACTGTAACATGCGCTTACATTTAGAAGTATGCACAATGAATCAATAATCAAACAAAAAGAACCCACCCTCTCCATTGAGTCGCTTGTAAAGAGACTTCATCACCTTGGCACTGCCGAAGCGCTTGAAACGGGTGCGCACGTTGTCATGGTACCATCCCACCGTTCCGATTTTCAGGACCCTGCGAGGTAAACACAAGAATCACTCTAGTCTCAATATGGACCCCATCATCAGTGGAATGTATATGAACCCCATAGAGCTGGTGTCCGTACCATGTGACTTGAACAGAACTCTTGGCCCTCTTCTCTGACTACATACTGTTATGTAGTCATATATATATGTTTCGTACTTTTACATGATATCCAATTGGTAGTTACAGTCTTGTCCCATCGCTGCAACTCTCCTACGGACTTGGGAGAGGCGAAGGACGAGAGCCATGCGTCCTCCTCGCCATCCCGCACTGCTTCTTGACACACTGCTCGCTTAACGCGGAAGCCAGCTGCACCAATGTGCTGGAGGAAACACCGTCCAGCTGGCGACCAAAGTCAGCTTGCAGGCGCCCGGCCCGCCACAAGGAGTCGCTTGTGCGCGATGGGACAAGGAAATCCCGGCCGGCCAAACCCTCCCCTAACCCGGATGACGCTGGGCCAATTGTGCGCCGCCTCATGGGTCTCCCGGTCGGCTGTGACACAGCCTGGGATCGAACCCGGGTCTGTAGTGACGCCTCAAGTACTGTAATGCAGTGCCTTAGACCGCTGCGCCACTCGGGAGGCCCTAGTTGGCCCTCTTCTCTAACTACATACTATTACTAGCCTTATAAGAGTTGGCCCTCTTCTCTACCTGCCTGAAGCTTCATAATGATACAGACGATCTGGGTTTAAGACCTGGTCAGTCAAACACGATTGCCAATGCTTCCAAACCCATCTGTTATTACTACAGTGTGTGTTCAGGAGAATCTGTTAACACTGTGTATTCAGGAGACCTTGACACCCACGGGCCCCACCTTGTCATCCGGCAGGGGTCGCACACCCAGCCGTGATCCTTCTTGTTGTAGCGGCTGCATGCCTTGCAGGTGTACATCTTACAGTCTATGCACTGACGCTTACTGTTGACCAGGAACTTGAAGGGCTGCAGACAGCGGATACAGTGAGAGTCTACCAGGGTGGTCTGAGTCCCCAGCAGCTCAATCTTAGTGTCCTCCTTCTCTATCTTAGTCTTTAGATCCCTAGAGGAGAGGAGAGGAGAGGAGAGGAGAGGAGAGGAGAGGAGAGGAGAGGAGAGGAGAGGAGAGGAGAGGAGAGGAGAGGAGAGGAGAGGAGAGGAGAGGAGAGGAGAGGAGAGGAGAGGAGAGGAGAGGAGAGGAGAGGGAGAAGGAGAAGGAGAAGGAGGGGAGAGCATAGAGAAGTGATGAAATCAGTATGCAGTAGATTAGTAGATAGCATTAAGAAGATAACATTAAGTCCCTGTTAACTCCATGGATTATAATAAATCACCTTAAGGTTGGCTTTGTGGAATCATGCGTGCAGGATCACACTTATAATGTACCATTCTGTTGTTCTGTTTTTGTCTGTTTCAGCAGGGACTACATTAAATAACTTATAGAGAACAAAACCTTTTACACAATGTCCTTCTGACAGTTTCTGAATAAAATAAAGTGAGGTCTGACTGGAAGTCTATTTTCCTTTAGGAGTATGAGAAGATGAGGAAGACAGACAGAGGAGTCTTTGTGTCCCAGAGAGAATAGGCCTCTTGGCAACTTGTTTTCCCTGGGACACAGTACAGGCAGTATGGGCCTTGTGACTTAGCCATGATCACTGTGATGAGCTGACTCACAACAGCAGGCCTGTTTCACACTTATATTCCTGAAGCCTGAACACACACACACACACACACACAGACACACAGACACACAGACAGACACACACACACACACAAACACACACACACACACATGCACACACATGCACACACACTGTGGAAAACATATGGCTAAAATATAGATAGCGGTGTCTCGGAGGACCTCAGTGTGATTGACTCGTATGGAATCTATAGTGTTGGCATTCAGCTAAAAGACAGACAATAAGTATCCATTGTTACAGAGTCCTAAATGCTGTAAGCGTAAGACCTCATGATTATATATGTCACATACAGACAAGGAGTTTGTTATGTCAGATATGCTATTGAAAAACACATTCCAAGCCTTCCACCCTTCAACGTTGATTCAATGTATTATTTTCTTACTAAACCTCTGAAATATTATATTGAACCTTATTGAAAAGTGACCCACCCCAGTCTCTCTTCTTCTTTCTTCCTGAGGGTGAAGTCTCTCTGTATGACCTCCCAGATGTGCTTGGCCTCGTCGTCTGAGAGCGTGGTCAGGTCCATGGTGGTGGTGGAGAATATGAACCAGTACTCTACAGCAACACAGAGATGGTCCCTGTAAAGTAACCAAAACTAGTGAGAATATGGTCCCTGTAAAGTAACCAAAACTAGTGAGAATATGGTCCCTGTAAAGTAACCAAAACTAGTGAGAATATGGTCCCTGTAAAGTAACCAAAACTAGTGAGAATATGGTCCCTGTAAAGTAACCAAAACTAGTGAGAATATGGTCCCTGTAAAGTAACCAAAACTAGTGAGAATATGGTCCCTGTAAAGTAACCAAAACTAGTGAGAATATGGTCCCTGTAAAGTAACCAAAACTAGTGAGAATCCTGAAGGTTTATCAACCATGTACCCAAGCCAACACAACATAAGGAAACATTGACACCACTGCTAAATGTCCACTTACTCCACAGGGTGGACCAGATTAGCCTGGTTAACTAGACAGACCACTCATTTTAACATTGTTTTACTGTGAGTGCAGCCAGCAGTCAGTCTAGTTAACCAGGATATAGCACCAGATTGATTTAAAAAGCAGCATCTGAAAAGATCTTCTAATTAATGTTTATACATTTTCTTGTACTTACTTTTCTAAATTACATCGTGTAGGCTACAAAAACTATTTCTCATCTTTGATTTAGCATATATTAATATCATGAATTACCTTTACGCCCAGCGCAGAGCAGACAGCTGTGAGGTCAGTTGTTGATTCCCTGGAGTTGAGGCAACACATTTGCGAATGGCCTGAAGAAGTCTGTTGTTCATCACATGCTCTGAGTCTCACAGAAGAGAGAGGATGAGCGAGCGTCTCACCCCTCCTCCAACTCCAAGTAGTTTTAACAACTAAATAACAGGTCAAAATGGACTGTATTCTCCCCAAATCTAGCCTACCATTTTAATTCAGTCATAGATTACTGATGCAAGGGCCTCGGATGACAGTAGCCCTCAAAAGATACCAAAATAACATCACATCAGTAAGTATGTTTTCCCCAACAGAGTAAATATGAGTACAGATATTAGAAAACAAAATATTTTCCTGATAAATGAATAAGGAGACTGAAGAGTTCTGTAATAGGCATTACATAAGCTATTTTAAATAGCATGTGTTAGGAATATGTGAATATGAATAAATTCATCAAAATAACATTTTTATGAAAATATGTCAATCATTATTTGAATATGTTGGTAACCCGTTGTATTAAAGTGATAATGCCCTCGAAGCCGGTGTTTGGAGGATACATTGACACAGTTTGCCGACTTTGTCTCTGGCCTAACAACACCCGTGCCAATATATCCTCCAAACACCGGCTTCACAGGCATTATCACTTAATTAAATGTCTGATTTATTCTACCTGTTTATATATAGACCACTGACATGTTGTGTTCATATAATACTCACTCAACTTCTAGCCATGAGTTTCACTCATTCATAATCAGATTTTTACCTCTCACTGCACATTGGTGACTGACCTCTCACTGCACTCTTGGTGTGAAAAGCTATTTTGAACAGTGATAAGTTGCACCTATCAAATAGAGCATCAACAACATGAAGGCCTCTATTGGTGACAGTGTGCTGGAGAAAGGTGCCCTTAGCAGCACAAAGATAGCACTGGCTGTCCACACAGAGGGAAGAGGACACATTAACCCAGTCAGGAGACTTAGTTTCCATAGCACTGGCTGTCCACACAGAGGGAACAGGGCACATTAACCCAATCAGGAAGACTTAGTTTCCATAGCACTGGCTGTCCACACAGAGGGAAGAGGACACATTAACCCAGTCAGGAAGACTTAGTTTCCATAGCACTGGCTGTCCACACAGAGGAACAGGGCACATTAACCCAGTCAGGAAGACTTAGTTTCCATTCTGGAAACTTGCTACCTTTCCCCTGTATTTGATGGCAACTCATTGTGGCTCTCAAAGGACAGGATACAGATGTAGGATCTTAATTTGATCACCCTGTTGCAAGATAACTTTCCTGCAATGCAGGAAATATAAAGCTTGTCGTTTATTTTAAGTTTTAAAAGGATTCTGAAGTTAGTAATTTTCACTTTTCCATAATTCAAATGTCCTGTTGCTGCAGGATTATTTTCCTGTAGGTCAAAGTACTATGGTGGAAACAAGGCAGAGCTACTGTATGTATCAGCGGTGGTGGCTCGGCTACTATCTGGTAACTTCTGATCTGCAAGGGCAGGTTGTGCCAGATCATTTTATTAACAACATTGGGGAAATCACTGTCCTCCACTGGTGTTGAAACAAATCAAATATGTCAACAGCAATTAAAGGATAACTCCACTCAACAACAACAAATAGCAAAGTGTCTTTTGCCACATCTTCATGATGATGCAAAATGCCTCATATGATGCAAAATGCATCATCATGATGATGTGGCAACTGACACTTTTCTTCTTGAAAGTCCAATATCTTGAAAACTGGTCTGCTGACATGCAAAACATGTTGGGACTGTAAAATACCAAAATATAGTTTTTCGATGGATATTTCCTTTAACAGCATTTCATATAAATGTTCTGTATGTTATTTTATCAGTACAGGACTCAACCATGCATGCTGGCTAGGTTTGGTCATTGAGACAGTATACTGTAGTTGTCGTTTCAAGGGCCAAACACAAGCCTTGAAGGTCTGAAAGGTCCATACACGTCTGTGGTCCTTCTTTTAGTCCCCGACTCCCTGCAGCCATCCGTCTAACTAAAGCATTGGCCCCATTCCTGGTTTAAGAGGGGGAGGATAGTGATAGGATGGTGGACAGAGAGGGTAAGCATCAGGTGTCCTTCACTGAGGCAAGGCAAGGCTAAGGGCAGTCTGATTCAAGGCTCTAAAATTAGCGACCAGCAAGGCACTGGTAGCCTTCCAGGGGAAGTCCTGCTCTTATTTAGTAAAACTCTGCATTGCTATGGCTGCTACACTTAGAAGTGCTGATCTAGGATCAGGACCCCTCTGTCCATGTCATATTACTCATTTTGATCTAAAAGGCCAAACTGATCCTAAACCAGCACTCCTACTTTGTCCCTGCTCTTATTTAGTAAAACACTGCTGCATTGCTGGCTGCTACACTTAGAAAGAGCTGGCCACTGCAGCACAACGTTGATCACCTTTGCAGCCCAATCAAGCCCAAATGTGGAGGAAGTCAATACCCTTTTAGGTTACAGTAGAGAGCAGACCTTTAGATAGGTCTAAAGTTAGAAATGAAAGGCAAAGGTTAGCTGTTTGGCCAGTGTTACTATAGTTACTGTACACATGTAAGAGTCAAGGACAAACTTCACTTGAGCTTTAGTGAAATGACTAGTCATTGATGCCAAGTTTGCCAACCTGAGGTGAGCTGTAACAGATTTGCAATGGTAAAACGGGCTGGACATCTGGCCAACCTGCCAAACAGAGGTCTAACTAATATAGAGGTCAGAATTGTAATGTAATCAACGATACTGCAATAAAACTATTCGTCGCCTATGTAAAACATATTGTACACTGAATTAGATTGAGATTGACAGGGCCACATTGTCTGGTGCCTGTGGTGGCCTGCACTGTACATCCACATGCACTGTCTGTAACATGAGCCACCAGGCCATGCACTCTCACATAAACCAGACATATGAGACCTATAGGCTTCATACCGCTATAGGTATTGCATACATTGGCAGGCTTCCGTAGGTCTATCACTAACCACCTGGACCTGGCAGGAAGCCAAGAATACACCAGCCATCATCTCAAATATACTTCTCATCTCAAGTCATGTTAATGCTACTTTGACAAGTTATGGTGTACAACTGATCTAAATCCCTTACAGTCAGTTCACATTCCCACTCCGTCTGGGCTGAAGAGTCTAAAGAGTAGAAGCTTGGAGACAGGTGTGTGAAGGTTATTTTGCAGCGTCAGGAAACGCAGCTGTCGCCTTTGTCATGTCTAGCTTGTTTCACAGTAGCCTACGGTTTAATATGGTAGTACAGTATGGGTTGTTTTACAGTAGCCTACCGTCTAATACGGTAGTACAGTGTGGGTTGTTTTACAGTAGCCTACCATCTAATACGGTAGTACAGTATGGGTTGTTTTACAGTAGCCTACCGTCTAATACGGTAGTACAGTGTGGGTTGTTTTACAGTAGCCTACCATCTAATACGGTAGTACAGTATGGGTTGTTTTACAGTAGCCTACCGTCTGATATGGTAGTACAGTATGGGTTGTTTTACAGTAGCCTACCGTCTAATACGGTAGTACAGTGTGGGTTGTTTTACAGTAGCCTACCATCTAATACGGTAGTACAGTATGGGTTGTTTTACAGTAACCTATCGTCCAATACGGCATTATAGTATGGGTTGTTTTACAGTAACCTACTGTCTAATATGGTAGTACAGTGTGGGTTGTTTTACAGTAGCCTACTGTCTAATACGGTAGTACAGTGTGGGTTGTTTTACAGTAGCCTACCATCTAATACGGTAGTACAGTATGGGTTGTTTTACAGTAGCCTACCATCTAATACGGTAGTACAGTATGGGTTGTTTTACAGTAGCCTACCATCTAATACGGTAGTACAGTATGGGTTGTTTTACAGTAGCCTACCGTCTAATAAGGTAGTACAGTATGGGTTGTTTTACAGTAGCCTACCATCTAATACTGTAGTACAGTATGGGTTGTTTTACAGTAGCCTACCATCTAATACAGTAGTACAGTATGAGTTGTTTTACAGTAGCCTACCATCTAATACTGTAGTACAGTATGGGTTGTTTTACAGTAGCCTACCGTCTAATAAGGTAGTACAGTATGGGTTGTTTTACAGTAGCCTACCATCTAATACTGTAGTACAGTATGGGTTGTTTTACAGTAGCCTACCATCTAATACAGTAGTACAGTATGAGTTGTTTTACAGTATCCTACCATCTAATACGGTAGTACAGTATGGGTTGTTTTACAGTAGCCTACCATCTAATACGGTAGTACAGTGTGGGTTGTTTTACAGTAGCCTACCGTCTAATACGGTAGTACAGTATGGGTTGTTTTACAGTAGCCTACCGTCTAATATGGTAGTACGGTGTGGGTTGTTTTACAGTAGCCTAACTTCTAATACGGTAGTACAGTATGGTAAACACACTAAATGAAAGCTTTCCTGGAGTGTGTCTCGTTCTAGTACAGAACTAACCGGTACATAATCTCTGGTGACAGACATTTAACCTAAACAGCTAGCCAGCGGCAGCACACACCAGATTTGGTTCCCCTACATAACAGTGTGTGCCTCCAGGCTCTGTAGTTGCACGGTAGAGTAGAGTAGAGTGGTGGTGGTGGTGGTGTTTCTGGGCTCTGTCTGCATTGGCTGGTACTGTACAGTAACAACAGTGAGTGGTGGTGGTGGTGGTGTTTCTGGGCTCTGGCTGCATTGGCTGGTACTGTACAGTAACAACAGTGAGTGGTGGTGGTGGTGGGGTTTCTGGGCTCTGGCTGCATTGGCTGGTACTGTACAGTAACAACAGTGAGTGGTGGTGGTGGTGGGGTTTCTGGGCTCTGGCTGCATTGGCTGGTACTGTACAGTAACAACAGTGAGTGGTGGTGGTGGTGGGGTTTCTGGGCTCTGGCTGCATTGGCTGGTACTGTACAGTAACAACAGTGAGTGGTGGTGGTGGTGGGGTTTCTGGGCTCTGGCTGCATTGGCTGGTACTGTACAGTAACAACAGTGAGTGGTGGTGGTGGTGGGGTTTCTGGGCTCTGGCTGCATTGGCTGGTACTGTACAGTAACAACAGTGAGTGGTGGTGGTGGTGGTGGGGTTTCTGGGCTCTGGCTGCATTGGCTGGTACTGTACAGTAACAACAGTGAGTGGTGGTGGTGGTGGGGTTTCTGGGCTCTGGCTGCATTGGCTGGTACTGTACAGTAACAACAGTGAGTGGTGGTGGTGGTGGGGTTTCTGGGCTCTGGCTGCATTGGCTGGTACTGTACAGTAACAACAGTGAGTGGTGGTGGTGGTGGGGTTTCTGGGCTCTCTCAGTGAGTGCAGCCTGACAGCCTGTTGACTGTCTTTATCAGTACTTCACCAGCACCATGTGGTCAGTGAGAGGCTGAGAGCAGTCAGCTGGATGGCTCCAGAGCAGAGGGCAGTCAGGTCATTCTCATAAAGATACAGGCCTACCAATGTCAGATAAACTATCTCTAGTTCCACCAGAGATGGTGATACAGGCTTTGGTTCCACACAGTTTCACTGCTGTTGCTGTTGATGTAGGCTACTTACATAAGGGTCGTTCCATTTGATTTCAATCACTTTTTGACTGCACCCCTTTTGAGTTGAACAAAACTTTTTACACATATTTGCACGTCGTAAGAAAGTTAGTTTTTGGACCTGAATGCCAAAACATTTAGGAGATAGAGAGGTGCTCAAAGTTGACCAATTTTGCATACCTCATCATACCATGAGACATCCATGTCTTCATCACTGGAAAAGATAAACGGTTGAGTTTAATATAATTTAAAAGCTTACAAACAGGGTTGTCAAACTATTTTATAATCTTCTTGATTTTTTTAATTTAAAATTTAAATAAAAATTTAAAATATGTCCCTTTAACATCAATTATCTAAAAACACGTAAACTCAGATTATTTTCATTTTCGCATATGTTGTAGCTTAGATCATATTTGACATCATCTGAGGTGTTTGTGTTGTTCCAGCCATCGGTTGAGACACAGTATACTCTAGAATGCAGACATGGATGTCTCATGGTATGATGGGGTATGCAAAATGAGTCAACTTCGACCACCTCTATCTCCTAAATGTTTCGGCATTCTGGTTCAAAAAGTCAATTTCTGACCACTTCTAACATGGGCAAATATGTATGGGAAGTTACATTCAAAACAAACAGGGTGTGGTCAAAAAGTGATTGAAATCAAATGGAACAACCTGTAAGTCTATTCACACACTGGGAAATGTACTGTAGAGAAATGGGTCATTGGTATTGAATGGCGAATGGATTAAACATAGCCTATCATTTGAAGTCATCGGTTTATAGAAGATCTGCGGAAGAGGATCCACAGTGATAATGGATTACATTGCTTCAAAACCACAAAAATCTCCTATTGACTCAATGCACTTTCATTGCATGTATAGCATGTACCAAAGGATTCATGTGACCACCTTTTCTTTCCTTTCTTTTTTTAGGGTGTAGATCAGCTTTAATATTGCAGATAGATTGTAGCTTCCATCAATGTAATTGTCTGCATCACTTCCATGTGACCAGCTTAACATTTACGTTGTCCATCAGAAATAACCCCCGGTCAAAGTGGTCTCGACTCGCAGACCGTTTTTGTAAAGTGCTGCTGCCACCTCTTTTTTTTCCATTCGTGTCCGATAATGGTATCAGGCTTGACTTCTGACCCATAGGCATACCAGACAGAGTTAGACAGCAACTGGAATGGTCAAGACAAGTGGAGAAGAGGCTAGGTCAGGGATAGAAACATGAGACCCCCCCCCTCCTCTACCCAGCCTGCTACACTGATCTATTCCAGACCTTTAAGGCCCTTCACCACCTCTCCCATTCTAGCCCTGTAAAAATAGCCCCTATTTTTCACCAGCAAGAACACTAAGTAAGGCTATAGTCTAAATTCATGAGCCATGTCAATTTGTAGCGCTAAATGAAGCACTATTCGTCAGTGAGGTGTGTGGGACATTGACAGGACGAGCAAAGTATTTCCGCAACACTTTATTTCTTTAAACTCTCAATGACATTAGAAATATTACAGTTGTGTTAAAAACAACACCAAGTGAATTAAGTGCATTTTGCAGCAATTCAAGTTTTCAATAGTTTGACAGACAATGATATATTATACATAACATAAATAATGCTTTGATATGTTTTTTTCTTTTTTCGATCTAGTCTAGACTTGAACAATGTACATTATGTGAAAAGCATTCAAGTGTAAACATAGTTATTTCCATGAGATATCCATTTCAGGAGATATCAAAAACAGTACCGTATAAACATATAGAAATACAAAAGTATAAAAAAAAGAGTCCAAACAAAATGTTGCATTTTGTTAGTGAAAAAAACTACTTTTCAGAATTGCACTCTAAATTGTGTATTCACCACAGTGAACATTCTAGTTATAACTAGTTAATAAACAAACTAGTTACTCTTTCTTAAAAAGCAGCTTGTTCATCAAACCAATCCCTATCTCAGTACCCAAACCTCTCCTCAACTGCAATAATACAGTACTTATAATTCAGTCTTTAGTTAGAGTTTTTACTATTCCTCCTCTTCTTCCTCCTCCTCTTCTTCCTCCTCCTCTTCTTCTTCCTCTGTCACCACATCATCATCATCCCCCAGTCCAAAGCCCATTTGGTACAAGATGACCTCCACGTCTTCTGTGCACAGTGTGAGGTGCTCCATGTTCTCGAACCCAGGCTCGGGCCTCTCTATGTTGGAGCCTTTAGCAGCCTCTTTGCCTGTGCGATCAGCTCCTTCCCACTAATCAGGAACTCGGCTGCATTGCCCTTCTCCATGGTCTGGGCCGCCTTCTCCTTTAGGTTGATACTAGCCTGGAGCTGCTCCGTGTACCTCTCCACCAGGGACCTCAGCAACCCCAGCTTACTCTCCTCCTCCTGGGTGATCTTTTCCAGGAGCTGGCCCTTACGTTCCTCCAGGATGGCGTAGAGCAAGTCGAAACTCTCCCCCAGACGTCTCTTCTGGAGCTGGCCGTTCTCCTCGATGCTCTTGCATGTGTCGTCCATCTGAGCCATCACGGCCTGGACGCAGCTGTTACCCGCCGCAAGGAGATCTACGGCGTTCCGCAGCTCGGCCTTCTGGGTATCGTAGACGCTCTGCAGGGGTGACACCTCACAGTCCTTGTGCTGGCCGAACACTTTGCACATGGAGCAGGTGGGCGTCTGGCAGGTCACACAGTAAATATTGATGCGCTCGTCCTCGTGCTCTGTACACATGGGCTCCTTGATATCTTTGTCCTTCAGCGGTGGGTCTGAAACGTTACTTCCTACTTCTCCGCCGCCGCTCTCCGGCTGCTGCTTGTAGATATCGATGATGTTCTCCACCAGCAGGTTCCTCTGCAGGCCGTAGACGCCGTGGCGGTCCAGGACGACCTCGAAGCGGCAGGTGGGGCAGCGGAAGATGCCCCCGGAGTAGTGGTAGGGGTTGCGGGAGTCGTAGAGGTCGCTGGCGCAGCCGCGGCACAGGTTGTGTTGGCAGGGTAGGATGACCACAGGCTTCTGGAACATCTCAAGGCAGATGGGGCAGCTCAGCTGGCTCTCCAGGCTCTCCCTGGGGCTGGGCTGGTGCGTCACCTGGCCGCTCTGGATATCCATGTCTGGATAGATGGGCTTCTCTGTTCTCACAAGGTATAAGTCCTTAAAATCCTGAGTGGGTGGCCTAGGCGCTTCGTCTTAGGCTGTGTGGTTCTTTCTTTCTCTGTGTCTGTCTCTCCTTCTATTGCAGTCTGGTATAGTGACTGCTGTCTTCACTTGGTTTATTTTGATCTAGCCACTCTCCGGCCACAACTGACTATTTATACTGCTGGGCTGCCTGTGACACCCGAGCCTCCACGCCGTCTGAGGCACGGGTCCCTCCCTTTGCTTGTTTGCAAGGCTCAATTCTGAGAAAATGAATCCCTTCGGACCCCGGCACATTCCATACTTAGCAACACCCCCTCTCTCTCCTTCTGTGGGAGATCCAGACGCAGGGGCCAAATCAAATAGACAACTGGCCAAACAAGCTCCTTGTGACAGGGTAAGGTCCCGCCAATAACAACATGTTTCGTCACCCACAACACCACAACCCATGCCTAGGGTCATTCACATCTGTTTACATCTTTGATTGACCCCTTTCGCCCTCTGCAGATATAGGTCACACGTAATGCATATGCCTTCTCATAGCCAGACATTAGGTATGTTATAACTTCATCTCTCGTGGACAGATTTTAGTTCTGGGTTAACTGAGATTAGTGATAACATAACCATGTCCACATTCTGGTGTTATACAGAGACATTGTAAACATGCTGGTTTCCTTGAAGATGCTCTAGGAGACTGTACATCTAATCCATGGCTGACAGAAAGAAATGCAGATTTGACAGAGTAAATAACATAGAAATAGAATGAACCCAAGTTCTAGAATCCACATAGTTTGTAATTTGTGTGTGTGTGTGTGTGTGTGTGCGTTGCACAACTCTGGAAAGTTTAGGGGTTGTAAACAGTAAGTCATGTGCCTCCTCGACACCCCAGTAGCACATGGTCGACCCAGCCTGGGCGATCACAGCAGCTTGTGCAATACTGTCCACATCACACACCACAACACAGAACAGCATGTTACTCATTGTGCCCCTCTGAAAACCAGCAACAACAAAATAGGTGTTGTACACAGGAGGGGTGTACTCATGCACATGGGCTTGGTTCCAGGGGTGGGATCCCAAACATTTCCACCGTGGAGGGATGTTTTGTCAGGTTGTGGCATGTTGGAGGTGTAGAGAGGTTTTAGCCATGTGGGTGTAATCATGTCAACGTGCTGAATTTGGCTTAGAGAAGGAGATGGGACCGACCGTCAGTAGTTTAGGAAAGACACACAGTATACAGACCCACACTGGTTCACAGGTACTGTAGCTTAGTTCACCTGTAGCCCAGGGGCCTTCATCGTAGCTCACCTGTATCCCAGGGGCCTTCATCGTAGCTCACCTGTAGCCCAGGGGCCTTCATCGTAGCTCACCTGTAGCCCAGGGGCCTTCATCGTAGCTCACCTGTAGCCCAGGGGCCTTCATCGTAGCTCACCTGTAGCCCAGGGGCCTTCATCGTAGCTCACCTGAGGGTGCTGTCGGATATCACACCTTCATTATTATCTTGTGTGGAATGACTGAACGGTGCTTTCTAGTACACAACATTTGATTTTGAATCATGACTAGATCATCCATCCTTCCATCTTTTCACCCCAGAAAACACTCAGAAAACATATATTGACAGTTTGAATGTATCAACAGCCATGTAACTGACCATGCCAGCATGCCTAGAGTACCACAACAAACGCATGAGGTTGTGGTGATGTAAGACTTCTCTGAACCTGCCTGTCCCAGTCCTTCCAGTAATGTTGAAAAACAGAGTCATGTGCAGGCTGGTGGGGTGAAGGGCTACACTCCTCATCACAGGCCAAGGCCACTGGCACCAGCGGAGGATGGTGGTAGGAGCTATAGGAGGACGGTCTCATTGTAATGGCTGGAATGGAATAAATGGAACGGTATCAAACACATCAAACGTATGGAAATCACATGTTTGACTCCATTCCATTGTTTCCATTCTAGCCATTACAATGAGTCCGTCCTCCTATAGCTCCTCCCACCAGCCTCCACTGACTGGCACTAATAATAAAACCCTAGCCTGGAATCCAAACGTATATGCATGAAACAGAGCAAGCTCCAGGCTAGACCAAGAATGTGGTTATGTAATATGCTTATTGTTGTTGTTGTTGTTGCTGTTGTTGTTGTTTGTGTTTGTTGATTTTCTGTTTCTTGTTGATCACTTTCTCACTGAATTAGAATTTTTTTTTTCTCGGAACCCAGGACCAACCAATTTTTTTAAATTTTTAGGGGGTAGATCAGCTTTAATATTGCAGATAGATTGTAACTTCCATCAATGTAATTGTCTGCATCACTTCCAATCCCGCATATGTTTTTTTTCTCACAAATATATATACATACTTCCAATCCCGCATATGTTTTTTTTCTCACAAATATATATACATATGCGGGATTGGAAGTATGTATATATATTTGTGAGAAAAAAAACATATGCGGGATTGGAAGTGATGCAGACAATTACATTGATGGAAGTTACAATCTATCTGCAATATTAAAGCTGATCTACCCCCTAAAAATTTAAAAAAATAAAAATCGAGTAGTTGGCCAGCGAATTCAACAGTTGGTCCTGGGTTCCGAGAAAAAAAAAATTCTAATTCAGTGAGAAAGTGATCAACAAGAAACAGAAAATCAACAAACACAAACAACAACAACAACAACAACAATAAGCATATTACATAACCACATTCTTGGTCTAGCCTGGAGCTTCAAATCAAATCAAATCAAATTTTATTGGTCACATGCGCCGAATACAACAGGTGCAGACATTACAGTGAAATGCTTACTTACAGCCCTTAACCAACAGTGCATTTATTTTAAACAAAAAAAGTAAGAATAAAACAACAACAAAAAAAGTGTTGAGGAAAAAAAGAGCAGAAGTAAAATAAAGTGACAGTAGGGAGGCTATATATACAGTAAAATAAAGTGACAGTAGGGAGGCTATATATACAGGGGGGTACCGTTGCAGAGTCAATGTGCGGGGGGCACCGGCTAGTTGAGGTAGTTGAGGTAATATGTACATGTGGGTAGAGTTAAAGTGACTATGCATAAATACTTAACAGAGTAGCAGCAGCGTAAAAAGGATGGGGTGGGGGGGCAGTGAAAATAGTCCGGGTAGCCATGATTAGCTGTTCAGGAGTCTTATGGCTTGGGGGTAGAAGCTGTTGAGAAGTCTTTTGGACCTAGACTTGGCACTCCGGTACCGCTTGCCGTGCGGTAGCAGAGAGAACAGTCTATGACTAGGGTGGCTGGAGTCTTTGACAATTTTGAGGGCCTTCCTCTGACACCGCCTGGTATAGAGGTCCTGGATGGCAGGAAGCTTGGCCCCAGTGATGTACTGGGCCGTACGCACTACCCTCTGTAGTGCCTTGCGGTCAGAGGCCAAGCAGTTGCCATACCAGGCGGTGATGCAACCAGTCAGGATGCTCTCGATGGTGCAGCTGTAGAATTTTTTGAGGATCTGAGGACCCATGCCAAATCTTTTTAGTCTCCTGAGCTTGCTCTGTTTCATGCATATACGTTTGGATTCCAGGCTAGGGTTTTATTATTAGTGCCAGTATGTATATATATATATATATATATATATACATACATACATACATACATACATACATACATACACACATATCCTATTTTAAATTATATTTCCCTTCATTACTTTCCAACCCCACCACCCCTTCCCTAATTGGAGTAAACTAGTGAACAACAATGCTATCTATTGGTAGCAAGAATTTTGTATAATAATTTAAATTGAAAAATTATAAGTTTTGAATCCAGCGTCGTTTTGCGTATCAATTCATAAACACTATGCCATGGAATCGGTACGTCAAAAATCTCTTCCCAACTATTTTGCAATCTATATGGGACGGCAGTCAATCCTTTGGTCCTTAAATGAAACTGGTATACTTTTTTATTCATCACAATTAGTTGACAGTTACGTTAACAGTGTGTCATGAGAGACTTACGTACACACTGCAAAACATTGCGTCAACTATTCTATGACATCATCAGTATGTGCCCGGTTACCAAGGTAAATAGTCATATAATCTTTCACTGTCAGTCACAAAACTAACCACTAGATGTCGTACCTTACCAGTTTTTATCTGGTGAGACAAGTTGTAGCTTTGGCCGCCTTCCACATCTCCAGGCACGATGTGTGAGTGGGTTTGAGAAAGACTGACCACTTCTTTCCACACAGACACATACACAAACACAGACAGACACAGACACACACACACTCACACACACAATCACACACACATACTCACAGACACACACACACTCACACACACAATCACACACACATACTCACAGACACACACACACTCACACACACAATCACACACACATACTCACAGACACACACACACACTCACACACACAATCACACACACACACACACACACACACACACACACACACACACACACACACACACACACACACACACACACACACACACACACACACACACACACACACACACACACACACACACACACACACACACACCCTTAATTGTCAGTTGTTTGGAAACTAAATGAATTCGTTTTCCCCCTATGGCACAATAACATATCCAATGAGACTGCGTAAACTGAGAGACTGTTTGTGTTCTTGTGACAATCAAAGATAAACGATAAAATGTATGTTTCCTCCGTGGTGCCACTCGGATACATATCCGCCGTGTCAGAGCCCTGCCAAAAAGAATGATCCATTGTGCTGTTGTGTATGGAAACACAATGATGGGGACTGACATGGGATAAGTGGCTGAAGGAGGCCTAGGACCTACAGATGTAGAATCTTAATTTGATCACTCTTTTGTTGCGAGAATCTTCCTGCACGGCAGGAAATGTAAACTTGCAGTGTATATCGAGGTTTAAAAAGGCTTCTAAAGTTTGTAATTTCCACTTTAAAATGTCAGACTTGATTTGCCCTGACAAAAAAATGTATCAGCTCCTACAAAGAATGTCCATTAATTATGATTCACATAATAATTCACATTTCCAGTTGCTGCAGGATTATTTTCCTGCTGTAGCAAACTGGCTCAAATTAAGATCCTACATCTGTAGGCCACAGACTGGGCACAGGACTGCCAACATGGGCAGGAGCAGGAACCAGGCAGCAGGAGAGGTCAGCCTTAGCCCCGCCATATTGTATAAACACCATTTCTGTCTCTGAGACTGTGTTTCATTCCCTGGAAATCAAAGGTCCACTTTGAGACATTGTGTCATTCTGAGGGTCCTGCCCTGTTCTGTTCTGTTCAGCTCTGTTCTCAGTTGTTTTCCCACGGTTAATTAATATAATGTTAAGAATGTTTCCATTTTTGTTTTATATAATGGGACATAGGGAGAGAGAAGAGGAGAACATCAACGTTGCCACTCATCAAGATAAATAGAAGTGATTGAAACGTGGAAACTTGGGCCCGTATCCACAAAGCTTCTCAGTGTAAGTGCTGATCTAGGATCAGTTTAGCCTTTTACGTCATAATGAATGAGATTATATGGACAGATCCTAGATCCCCACTCCTACCCTGAGACACTTTGTGGATACGGGCCCTGACAGCAGGTTGCCCTTTCACCAAAGTCCTTCTACCGACTGAGGGTATGTGTGTGTTTGTGTGTGTGTGTGTGTGTGTGTGTGTGTTTGTTTGTGTGTGTGAGTATTGCGTGGTAGAGGACAATGCAGGGATGTGCTCTTACTGTGGCCATTCCCACGGACCATGGCCATGGAGAGAAGAGGGTTAAAGTCTTATCTCACTGTTCTCACACCAGTCAGGCTAAAGGTCAGCTTCCTTCTCTAGCCTGACCTTTCCCTCTTCCCTTTGGACAAATGTACATGTTATGTTATTTTAACATGGCTGTGATGTTCATTTATCAAATGGGTGTGACATTCATGATGGAGGGTGTATGGATGGTGTATTTGGCAGTACTAAAATGTTACATCATTACAAAGATAATTTTAAAATATTTTTTTGTCGCTATCTTGATACCCAACAGACGTATCAACAGAATGTTGTTTGTTGTCCCGTTACTTCTTGAGAAATGTTTGTGTTTTTTTCTCAGCGAAGACATAACGTACTGTAGAATCTTATCACAGCATTTAACAGATAACTATTTCTGTTATCTTCAAACAGAAGATGGTGTATGTTTTCTAGGAATACTACAGTACAGTATATCTCCTGTTTTAGCCAGCTGAAGTCAGTTGAGTCAGAATCTCCCAAATAAATGAGTATATTCATTAGACAGTTAAAAGGCAAATAGTTGACTCCCAACCCAACAGGGGTAAAAGAGCTCCAATTAGTAGTGTTATCTTCCCTCAATCCTGATGAGTTTCATGTTTGCAGGGCTCATATTTGAATCATGAAAAGCTGGTGAACTATTGAAGATGATTTTCAATTCTGTCTGCTTGAAAATGTCCTTTTGGCAATACGGTACACTCATGACACAGTATTAGGTCACAAATTCACAACCCTCCAAGGTCTTTGAGGGAGCCCCTATCTAACCTTCAAACATCCTTTATTTACTAGACTAGCAGGTCAATATCCACTGTTTATCCATTCATCTTTCTAAGTGGTGGTTTGTTTCCAGGTTAAATACTTCTAGAGTATTGAGGTTGGCTCTAAAAATACTGAACATACATTTTTACTCCCAGATGAGCCTGGTCTCATAGAGTAGACGTAAAATAGTAAACACTCAAAATAGTATGATATGTTACGTTTGGTATGGTTACTTAAGACAGAAGGTCACTTAAGAAGGCTAAGGAAGGCTTAAACAAAAGTAGGGTGGTTGGTCGGGATGAATGGGTAGGTGTATAACGCGAACGTCTAGCAACCCAAAGGTTGCATTTTCAAATCTCATCACGGACAACTTTAGCTAATTAGCAACTACTTACTACATTTGAGCTACTTTGCAACTACTTAGCATGTTAGCTAACCCTGCCCCTAACCCTAACTCTAACTTTAACCCTTTAACTCTTAACCCTAACCCTAACCTTAACCTTAACCTTAACCCCTAACCCTAACCCCTAGCCTAGCTAATGTTAGCCACCTAGCCACCTAATTAACGTTACCACAACAAATTGGAATTCATAACATATCATAGGTTTTGCAAATTCGTAACATTTTGTACAAATTGCGATTCGTAACATATCATATGAATTGTAATAGTAACATGTCATACGAAATGGATGATGGACAGTCACAAATGAATACATACCAAACGAAACGTAACATATTATACTAAATGCAGTGTCCCGGATTTACATTTACTATGTTATGTCTACCCCTGAGTCCAGGTTGCCCAGTCCAGTTATTATTCCCATGCCCCTACTCTGCCTGCCTGGCTGGCTGGGTGGAAGGCGTGAGAATGTGGCAGCCTGATAGTGGCATTGTTTACTGTGCCAGCCCCAGCGTGTGAGCACTCACCCCTGCTTGTGAGGCCCTGGCCGTCACTGTGTTCGCCTGGAGCCAATGGCGTTCCCTCAGCCTCCTGGAATGGAGTTTCCATCCAGGGGCCTCCCTGGCGCCAGAGTGATGCCAGCCCAGATCGCTCAACTTTGACTGAGGACTCACCCATGGTCTTGCCAGGCTCTCGCTGGGATTTTTATTGTGTTGATTTATTGTGTGTAAGTTTACACTGTCATTCATCTCCATGCCTGCCCTCTTTCCCCATTCTTTTACATTGAGATAAATATATATATGGACCATAATACCATGTCCAGTGCTCTCCAGAAACAGCTTTGATCCATTTAGAGATGAAAGGACGTTTGACTTAAAGGATGATGCTTACTGGTGCTTCCTGTGAGTGGCTCCTAAATAGCTCCTCTCACATACTGCTGTGTCGTCTGGCCCTAAACTTCTCTCTGTTTGTGTCTGTATACCTCAGACCACTCTGTGGAACGGCTTACAGTATTTTGAGTCAGAGGGCCTCTTTTTATTTGATTTTAAGATCAGTTCAGATTGTGGGATCTCCTCCTATAGGCAGCCTAGGGGCCTTGAGAACAACACACCATCTGAAAAGAAACTGAAGGATTTTCCTCTCCAACCTTTAAAAACAAAAACTATTGTATTGTTGAAGATTTTCCATATTACATGTTTTGCAAAATAGGTAAAGAAACCCTCTGAGTCACACAAAACAGGAAGTGTGGAGGCAGTTTGACTTTATATTACTTTGTGCCTTAACACCCTTCAGGCAGAGTCACACACGACCCACCGCTGGGCAAACAAGAGATTAGACAATCATGCTGTATCCTTGACTAATGGTATTAATGCTCAAACATGTTGAACCGGTAATTAAAAGGGATATTTGCTTATGTCCACCATGTTGCTTGTTCTGCGGTGATAGTGAAAGACGGGTGGGTTTTGGGTAATATACTTAAGCAGATAGTACACAGAGCAAAGAAGATCAGCATTGACTGACTGACTGACTGACTGACTGACTGACTGACTGACTGACTGACTGACTGACAGAAAATCTGGTTGCTGACCATTGAGGAAGTCACATGATTTATCTGCTTTATATGTTTGGGTTTACTGAATAAAAATGTCCTCAGTTGAGACTCTTCTCTGAGATTTATAATGATGGATTGGTACAACGTAGTATTTTACAACGTTTGGATGTAGATGCAATCTGAAAGTGTCTGCTGCTGACAACATTTGGGGAGAGGAATTTCAGCCCAAGAGCAAAATAGTTCCTTCTGGTTATTTATATATTCTACGTTTTTTGTTTAACCAAATTAATCTTAATTTACATATTCTAAACATATATACAAAACCTAATTTAGTAAGATAAACTGTGTGTGTTTGGATAAGCCCTCTCTCTCTCTTTCTCTCTCTCTCCTTCAGAGAAAACAAGTAAAACATCTTCATGTTTCCTTAACCTCTCCTTTGTCATTTGCTTCTGTTGCTATTTTGGATGCTTGCTGAGACCTGCGGCATTCAGAGTATGCTTCATAAATCATTGTTTTCATACTGCAATGCTTCATTCTTCTTTTGTGAATCAATTATAATGTGTGGTCAGAAGAACATATTCAGGGAAACAAAGAGTGGATTGTTTTCTCTTTTGACCTGTCAGTGAAAGTTTATTTGATCATGTGATTTTCATTTTCCTTGTCTGCTGGTTAATGTCAGAACACACTTGACCCACTCATCAGAAGCTGACTGGTAAGAGCTCAGTGCTAATTGTCAAGGGTTTAAGCCGTCTTACTTTCTGAAGTAAATCCTAGTAAATCTTTGATAAATCCATCATAGAAACTCCCTTAATTGGGACGTTTTACAGCTTCTACGGGTCACTGCAGGGTCAAAAAGCAGAGTGATTAGAAAAAACTCAACGATTCTGGATGAAGAGAAAACAATCCTTCCTGAGTTGATAGCACATGATAGATTGGCTAGATTGTGTGGCGTGCTAAAGTCTTTCCCAAGATGGTTGTGCTTCTTACCTTACTCCAGACTTGTTTTTCTTTACAGCACAAGGAAGTGTGTGACATGTTTAAGTGTTCCCCAATATTGTTACGCATCTTATTTTAAGTTCTAGGAGATGTCTGTGAAATGCATCAGGGCCACCGAAGCACTGCCCTAACCTGTCCTGTCTGGCTCCAAATGTGATTGAAAGGAAGATCATTTATTTTTACCACACCGTGGTGGGTTTAGGTTTGGGTTGATTTTAGCCTCTGTGTGACAATGGGGTTCCGGTGGCTTCATTAAGGAGATCAAACACAGAAGGATGACTGTGTGTAGGTCCTCTCCCTTCATCTCCTTTCCTCTCCCTTCCTCTCCTTTCCTTTCCTCTCCCTTCCTCTCCTTTCCTCTCCCTTCCTCTCCCTTCCTCTCCCTTCCCTTCCTCTCCCTTCCCTTCCTCTCCCTTCCTCTCCTTTCCTCTCCCTTCCTCTCCCTTCCTCTCTCTGCCTCTCCTTTCCTCTCCCTTCCTCTCCTTTCCTCTCCCTTCCTCTCCCTTCCTCTCCTTTCCTTTCCTCTCCCTTCCTATCTCATCCTCTCTTGCTGTTAGGAAATATTGTAAGCACAGACCAGGGTTTCCTCTACTTACTCTGTCTTACTAATGGAAAACAGAGGGACATGAACACAGAGGCTTGATGTTGTAAGCGAATTGCTGTTTTATGAGGGGGGTCTGAGATTAAATGGATGATAGCTTGATCTTCTTATTGTGTTATTGAAAACGTCATTGTTTACGGGGAGGCAACACACACTAGCTGTATTCTGACAAATCTGAAGTAACTAAAAGCAATAGGGCTTTAGTAAGGACATGTACATGTGTTGTCCATGAAAAATAAAAACAAACTGCTTTCTGGTCTCCACCCTTCACTGTCTGTTTGCCTGTATACTTGTAGTTTAACTACCAACAGGCCTGGGTGGATGGAACTGATCTGCTCTGAACTGAGCTGTCCTCTAGAGGCATGCTGTATGAGGGTCTGCCAGTCCTGGGCTGCACACTGCACAGAGCTGTGACTGGACTCTGATGGTGGGACCACCAAGGGCCAACAAGCCAGGGGAGCTGCACCCCCTAATGTTTCTATTTATTTGTTGATCAAGAAACCAAACTGACTCCTCTGGAAATTCCTTCCTGGAACTTGGATTTTTGGTTTACTTTAAATTAGTGGAATTTTTGGATCCAGAGTATAGCAAATAAGGTTAACTGCGAGTGAATGAAATGACCACTAAACGTATTTTCCCCATATTTATTGTGCATTTTATGTCTATTTCCCTTCCTTTTTAAAAAGTGGCAAACAATTAGAGGCTTTCTACTTGGCTGTTGAATTGTGTGTCTGTCAGCGAACCACTAATCAACTGCACTGTGTGTGACTAAACCGTTACATAAAACATGTCAATATCCTCTACTATATTTGTTAAATATAGTGCTTTTACAATCTAAAACCATTGCCTTTTACTGTCTTTTTGTTCTACTGACATTGTCTGTAAGGTCTGTAAACATCTTTAAATGGTTGGTTTTCTATGTTTGAACACTGTAAAGCCCCATGATGAAATAGTTTATGTTTGAACACTGTAACGGCCCATAAAGAAATAGACGGAAGGAATTCATTTGGGAAAGCTTAATAGCTCTCAGCACTGGTAGAAACACAACACTGACTATGCCTGGCTTTCAGATAAGAGCTCGATACATGAGGCGATGAGAGAAAATGTCTGGACAAATTAGGAAATTAAATATTGCTTTTGTAGCAACATAATGAACACATTTCATCGTTGTTGTTTTTTTTTACCACCAGGCACATTGCCAGCATTAGCTCATCTATTTTGAACCTTTTCAACCCACCTCTGAGCTCTCAAAAGGGAATGTGACCAATAAATGTTATATCCATAACACTACATATCCGTATATCCATTATATCCATTATAACTATGTAATAATAACGTACGACATTTAAGTGCTGTCATGACTATATGTCAAGTAAGCTAACCGATACCCCACTGCATCCTCTATGGGCCAATCAACACATCTCCTCAATACACCCCCTTGATCCAGCGTATCCTCTGGCAGTAAACTCCTGACAGACAGACACATATAGGAAACACTTACTAACACTCACTAACCTGGTCATTGAAGTGTCTATGGTAGTTAATGCCCCTGGTCTAACCTGGTCATTGAAGTGTACAGTGCCTTGCAAAAGTATTCATCCCCCTTGGCATTTTTCCTATTTTGTTGCATTACAACCTGTAATTTAAATGGATTTTTATTTGGATTTCATGTAATGGACATACACAAAATAGTCCAAATGGTGAAGTGAAATGAAAAAAATAACTTGTTTCAAGAAATTCTAAAAAATAAATAATGGAAAAGTGGTGTGTGCATATGTATTCTTTGCTATGAAGCCCCTTGTCACGGTTTACTATGCCAGAACCCAGAAGCAGACCAGGACAAGGTACGTTGAGAGAAAGGTGAGTGTTTATTTAGTAGATTCCGAGTGAGGCTGAATAATCCAGGGAACAGAGCGGGTGGCGTGGATGGGTTGTTGAGGGTGCAGTGGTTGGTCCGGTACTGGCTCGGCAGCCGCCGACCATCAGGCAGAGGTTGGGTGAAGGTTCCGGGTGAGAGACTGCAGACAGAACAAAAACGGAGGTCAGTACACAGCAAGTCACAAAGTGCAAAACAACAAAACTAACACTAATGGCTCAGAGGCTGATACGCTGACAAACATACTGTTCATAGCTAACGATCCGGCAGGAACTGGATGTTAGGCCAGAGCCTAAGAAGGGTGATGATCAGGACCAGGTGTGCAGATTGTTGATGGGATGCAGGTGCGGAAAACAAGAGCGCTCCCCGGAGCGTTCCCGAACCCTCGGGAAACTGGAGATTACGAACCGGAACACTAGTCACCAGACAGGACCCGACTCAGACAGCCGGGATCGTTACAGTACCCCCCTCCGACGAACGTCACCGGGCGGACTCCCGGAGCGCCAGGATGGAGGCGGTAGAAGTCACTGATGAGGTCCGCATCTAGGACCTGTCGCCGCGGAATCCAACTCCTCTCTTCAGGGCCATACCCCTCCCAGTCCACGAGATACTGGAAACCCCGGCCCCGCCGTCTGGAATCCATGATGCGACGCACCGTGTAGGCAGGACCACCTCCGATCATCCGAGGAGGAGGAGGAGGAGGCGGAGGAGGCAACAGAGGACTGAGGAGAACAGGCTTGAGGCAGGAGACATGAAAGGTGGGATGGACTCTGAGCGTCCTCGGTAGTTTGAGTCGAACTGCCACTGGATTGATCACCTTCTCCACCACAAACGGACCAATGAACTTCGGTAACAACTTCCTAGACTCAGTCCGTAACGGAAGATCCCGTGTGGCCAACCAAACCCTATCTCCGATGGTATAGGTGGGAGCGGGGATCCGGCGACGATTCGCCTGGAGCTGATACCGGTCCGAAACTCTAAGGAGTGCCTTTCTGGCCCGATGCCAGGTCCGGTGGCAACGACAAATATGGGCCTGAACAGAAGGCACAGAGAGCTCCTTCTCCTGAGAAGGAAACAGGGGAGGTTGGTAGCCATACAGGCATTGGAAGGGAGACATCCCAGTGGCAGATGTAGGAAGAGTATTGTGGGCATACTCAACCCAAGGCAACTGAGAGACCCAGGAGGTGGGGTTGGAAGAGACCAGACAGCGTAGCGTGGATTCCATCTTCTGGTTGGCTCTCTCCGCCTGACCATTGGATTGGGGGTGAAAACCAGATGTGAGACTGACTGTAGCTCCAATGGCCAAACAGAAGGACTTCCAGACAGCAGAGGTAAACTGAGGGCCACGGTCGGGAAAGCGATATCACTGGGCAAACCGTGGACCCTGAAAACCTCCCTAACCAGGATCTCGGACGTCTCCGAGGCAGAGGGAAGCTTGGCAATAGGCACAAAGTGGGCGAACTTGCTGAATCTGTCCACGATAGTCAGAACGACCGTGTTCCCCTCAGAAGCGGGCAACCCAGTGACGAAGTCCAGGGCCAGATGCGACCATGGTCGCGGGGAATAGGAAGGGGGTGAAGTAGTCCAGAGCTGGGCCGATTGGTACTCTTATTCTGCGCACACACTGGACAGGCAGCAACAAAACCCGAGTATCTCGGCCATGGCAGAGCCACCAAAAACGTCTGCGAAGAAACGCCATTGTCCGAGCCACGCCAGGGTGACAAGCCATCTTGCTGGCGTGGGACCATTTGAGGACAGCAGGACGAACCGACTCAGGCACAAACAACCGACCGGGTGGACCGTTACCGGGACCGGGCTGAGTCCGAAGGGCCGCCAGCACCTCCTCCTCAATCTTCCACATAACTGCTCCCACGACGCAGTTCCGGGGAGGATTGTCTCGGTCTTGGACCCACTCTCCTCCGTCTTGGAGAACATCCGGGACAAGGCGTCCGCCTTGCCGTTCTTAGATCCAGGTCGGAACGTCAGGGCAAACTTGAATCGTCCGAAAAACAACGCCCACCTGGCCTGGCGGGAGTTGAGACGTTTAGCCGATTGCACGTAAGCAAGATTCTTGTGGTCAGTCCAGACAATAAACGGTTGCTCCGCCCTCCAACCAGTGGCGCCACTCCTCCAAGGCAAGTTTCACCGCGAGAAGCTCCCGGTTACCCACATCGTAATTCCTCTCTGCAGGCGAAAGCGACAGAGTAGTAGGCGCAGGGATGGAGTTTACTGTCCGTGGAGCATCGCTGCGACAGGATGGCGCCAACTCCCACATCAGACGCGTCCACTTCAACGGCGAACTGACGGGCCGTGTCCGGTTGAGAGAGAATCGGTGCGTTGGTGAATCGCCTCTTCAAATCCAGAAACGCTCGATCCGCCTCCGGATTCCACTTGAAGGTCCTGATACTGGAAGTCAAGGCAGTTAACGGAGCGGCCACACGGCTGTAATCCCGGATGAATCTGCGGTAGAAATTCGCAAACCCCAAAAATCTCTGGAGTTGCAATCTCGTACCGGGCTGGGCCCATTCCAGAACCGCTCTAACCTTCTCCTGGTCCATCCTAATCTCTCCCCTGGAGATGATGTACCCGAGAAAGGATGTCGTGTGGGCGTGAAACTCGCACTTCTCGGCCTTCACGAACAGGCGATTCTCCAACAATCGCTGCAGAACCTGCCGGACATGCTGGACGTGGTCGGAAGGTTCCTTCGAGAAGATCAGAATGTCATCCAGGTAAACAAACACAAAGAGACCGATCATATCTCTCAGGACGTCGTTCACCATACTCTGGAATACCGCTGGAGCATTGGTCAGTCCAAACGGCATCACCTGATACTCGAAGTGACCCATCGGTGTATTGAAACCCGTCAACCACTCGTCCCCCTCTCTGATCCGGACCAGGTGATACGCATTGCGTAGGTCTAGCTTGGTGAACACCGTAGCACCCTGTAAGGAGTCGAAGGCAGAACTCATCAAGGGCAGGGGATACTTGTTCTTGACCGTGATGTCATTCAACCCCGATTATCAATACACGGTCGAAGAGAGCCATCCTTCTTACCCACAAAGAAGAATCCTGCCCCCAGGGGTGATGACGAGGGACGAGACGAGACCAGCAGCTAGGGACTCCTTGATGTAGGTCTCCAACGCTCTCACGTTCAGGTCGGGAGATACTGTATAACCTTCCCCTTGGGGTAGACAGCTCCAGGGACCAGGTTGATGGCACAATCATATGGTCGGTGGGGAGGGGAGTGACAGAGCCTTCTGCTTACTGAAAACTTCCCCCAAATCGTGATATGTCTCGGGAACCAGGGACAAATCTGGGGGTTTAGCCTCAATCACCTGACTGGGAACCGAATGGGGGCAGGCAGTCTTGAGACAGTTAGCATGACAATCAAGGCTCCAACTCGTTACCTTGCCCGTCACCCAATCGAACGTGGGATTGTGTTCCTTCAGCCAGGGGTATCCAAGGACCAGAGGAACATGGGAAGACGGCAGAATGAAGAATGAAATCATCTCAGAATGATTCCCCGACAACCGCATCTTAACCGGTTCAGTCCTCATCGTGATACGTGCCAGACTACTGCCGTTCAGAGTGGTCGCTTCAATGGCTTCCGGCAATTGCTCCTTGGAAAGCCCCAGCTGTTCCACCAACTCGGCATCAAGAAAGCTTCCATCGGCACCTGAATCGATAAAAGCGTTAAGCGCTAAGCTCTGATTCCTGTTCACAAGGGTAGCCGGGAAAACGGGGTCTGACAGAGGTACTGAGAGGTTGAAACTGGCTCGCTAAAAGTCCTCCCAACTTTAGCGAGCCGGGCAGTTTGACGACCGCCGGGAACAAGTGGAGATGTAATGTCCCGAGCTACCACAGTAGAGGCAGCAGTTGGTCTTACGTCTATGTTGACGCTCCTCCTTGGTTAACCCGTGCACGCCCCACTTGCATGGGTTCAGAATCGGGAGAGAGGACCTCTCCACTAATCCATTGTGGTGGAGAATGATCGACGTGTTCTGGTCCACCACCCGACCCGACTGGGAACTGAGAAGCTGATCGATTGGACGGACCCCATTGCTTCTCCCTCCTTCGCTCTCGGACTCGATTATCCACCCGAATAGACAAGGCTACCAAGCTGTCCAGGTCACTAGGCTCCGGATAGGGAGATCAACTCATCCTTGAGCTGCTCCGACAGACCCTGGTAAAAGGCCGCTTGCAGAGACCCCTCGTTCCACCCACTCTCCACAGCCAACGTCTTGAACTCGATCACGAAGTCGGCCACGCTGCGAGTTCCTTGGCGAAGCGAAAACAGGCGCCTAGCTGCGTCCCTCCCTCGGACGGAATGGTCGAAGAGCTTCCTCATCTCGGCCGTGAACCCCTGGTATGAAGCCATGCAGGGATCCTGTCGTTCCCAAACGGCTGAAGCCCACTCCAGCGCTCGACCACGCAGCAACTCAATCACAAAGGCTATCCTAGCCTTGTCTGTGGCATAAGAGTAGGGCTGTAGATCGAACACTAATCCACACTGCATAAGGAAGGAACGGCATCTTCCCAGCTCCCCCTCATATTTATCAGCGTCGGAACCTTGGGCTCACGGATGGACACAGCTTCAGAAGCGGCAGGCGAGATGGGTGAAACCGGTAGTGGATCCTCCACCGGACACTTACGTTGGTTCTGGACCTCCGTCAGACCGGTAGAAAGGTTCCGAACTGACAACGCGATCTCCTGTAGTACCGTGCTATGATGGCCCAACATCTTCTCCTGCTGGGTAATAGCATGACAAACAGAGTCCAGGTCCGCTTGGGTTCATTACTGGCCGGATCGTTCTGTCACGGTTTACTATGCCAGAACCCAGAAGCAGACCAGGACAAGGTACGTTGAGAGAAAGGTGAGTGTTTATTTAGTAGATTCCGAGTGAGGCTGAATAATCCAGGGAACAGAGCGGGTGGCGTGGATGGGTTGTTGAGGGTGCAGTGGTTGGTCCGGTACTGGCTCGGCAGCCGCCGACCATCAGGCAGAGGTTGGGTGAAGGTTCCGGGTGAGAGACTGCAGACAGAACAAAAACGGAGGTCAGTACACAGCAAGTCACAAAGTGCAAAACAACAAAACTAACACTAATGGCTCAGAGGCTGATACGCTGACAAACATACTGTTCATAGCTAACGATCCGGCAGGAACTGGATGTTAGGCCAGAGCCTAAGAAGGGTGATGATCAGGACCAGGTGTGCAGATTGTTGATGGGATGCAGGTGCGGAAAACAAGAGCGCTCCCCGGAGCGTTCCCGAACCCTCGGGAAACTGGAGATTACGAACCGGAACACTAGTCACCAGACAGGACCCGACTCAGACAGCCGGGATCGTTACACCCCTAAAAAGATCTGGTGCAACCAATTACCTTCAGAAGTCACATAATTAGTTAAATAAAGTTCACCTGTGTGCAATCTAAGTGTCACATGATCTGTCACATGATCTCAGTATATATACACCTGTTCTGAAAGGCCCCAGAGTCTGCAACACCACTAAGCAAGGGGCACCATCTAGCAAGCGGCACCATGAAGACCAAGGAGCTCTCCAAACAGGTCAGGGACAAAGTTGTGGAGAAGTACAGATCAGGGTTGGGTTATAAAAAAATATCAGAAACTTTGAACATCCCACGGAGCATCCATTATTAAGAAATGGAAAGAATATTGCACCACAACAAACCTGCCAAGAGAGGGCCGCCCACCAAAACTCACGGACCAGGCAAGAAGGGCATTAATCAGAGAGGCAACAAAGAGACCAGAGATAACCCTGAAGGAGCTGCAAAGCTCCACAGCGGAGATTGGAGTGTCTGTCCATAGGACCACTTTAAGACATACACTCCACAGAGCTGGGCTTATCGGAAGAGTGGCCAGAAAAAAGCCATTGCTTAAAGAAAAAAATATGCAAACACGTCTGGTGTTTGTCAAAAGGCATGTGGGAGACTCCCCCAAACATATGGAAGAAGGTAATCTGGTCAGATGAGACTAAAATTGAGCTTTTTGGCCATCAAGGAAAACGCTATGTTTGGAGCAAACCCAACACCTCTCATCACCCCGAGAACACCATCCCCACAGTGAAGCATGGTGGTGGCAGCATCATGCTGTGGGGATGTTTTTCATCAGCAGGGACTGGGAAACTGGTCAGAATTGAAGGAATGATGGATGGCGCTAAATACAGGGAAATTCTTGAGGGAAACCTGTTTCAGTCTTCCAGAGATTTGAGACTGGGACGGAGGTTCACCTTCCAGCAGGACAATGACCCTAAGCATACTGCTAAAGCAACACTCAAGTGGTTTAAGGGGAAACATTGAAATGTCTTGGAATGGCCTAGTCAAAGCCCAGACCTTAATCCAATTGAGAATCTGTGGTATGGCTTAAAGATTGCTGTACACCAGCGGAACCCATCCATCTTGAAGGAGCTGGAGCAGTTTTGCCTTGAAGAATGGGAAAAAATCCCAGTGGCTAGATGTGCCAAGCTTATAGAGACATACCCCAAGAGACTTACAGCTGTAATTGCTACAAAAGTTGTTTGTCTTATTTCTTGTTTGTTTCAAATTAAAAATTATTTTGCATCTTCAAAGTGGTAGGCATGTTGTGTAAATCAAATGATACATACCCACCAAAAATCCATTTTAATTCCAGGTTGTAAGGCAGCAAAATAGGAAAAATGCCAAGGGGGGTGAATATTTTCGCAAGCCTATGGTAGTTAATGTGGTCCTCTGTAGCTCAGCTGGTAGAGCACGGCGCTTGTAACGCCAAGGTAGTGGGTTCGTTCCCCGGGACCACCCATACACGAAAAATGTATGCACGCATGACTGTAAGTCGCTTTGGATAAAAGCGTCTGTCAAATGGCATATTATTATTATTATTATTATA
>NW_025534812.1:0-20000 GCF_020615455.1 Coregonus clupeaformis
CACACACACAGCCAACGCTGTGGTCTGAGTGCACAAAACACTAGACAGACTGACCAGGTGATCCCTTATTGATGTCACCTGTTAAATCCACTTCAATCAGTGTAGATGAAGGGGAGGAGACAGGTTAAAGAAGGATTTTTAAGTCTTGAGACAATTGAGACATGGATTGTGTATGTGTGCCATTCAGAGGGTGAATGGGCAAGACAAAAGATTGAAGTGCCTTTGAACGGGGTATGGTAGTAGGTGCCAGGCGCACCGGTTTGTGTCAAGAACTGCAACGCTGCTGGGTTTTTCACGCTCAACAGTTTCCTGTGTGTGTCAAGAATGTTCCCACCACCCAAAGGACATCCAGCCAACTTGACTCAACTGTGAAAAGCAATGGAGTCAACATGGGCCAGCATCCCTGTGGAACGCTTTGACACCTTGTAGAGTCCATGCCCCGAAGAATCGAGGCTGTTCTGAGGGCAAAAGGGGGGTGTAACTCAATATTAGCAAGGTGTTCCTAATGTTTGGTCTACTCAGTGGATAAAGAGATAAACCCTGTCCTCTGCTGTGCCCTGATTGGATAAACTCTGTCCTCTGCTGTGCCCTGATTGGATAAACTCTGTCCTCTGCTGTGCCCTGATTGGATTACTGCTGATGATATCTGGAAATGTGCACGTACACCCTGGCCCATCTACTGCTGCTAGCCCCAATATCTGCTTCACTGATTTCTGCTCTCGTAAAAGCCTGGGTTTTCTGCACGTTAACACTAGAAGCTTGTTACCTACAATTTATCAATCCAGATGTGTTGGTCATTACTGAGACGTGGTTAAGAAAGAGTGTTTTGAACACTGATGTTAACCTTTCTGGTTGTAACCTTTTTCGTCAAGACAGGTCTTCCAAAGGTGGTGGAGTGGCAATCTTTACCAAGGAACACCTTCAGGGCTCGGTTGTCTCCACCAAGTCTGTCCCCAAACAATTTGATTTGCTGGTTAGCTCTCTCCTGGCCCCTTACACTGTCTGAATGTGTCCTGTTAGGTGACCTAAACTGGGACATGCTTAAACCACCTGACCAAGTCTTACAACAATGGGACTCCCTAAATCTCTCTCAGATCATTACCAATCCCACAAGGTATGACTCCAAACACCCAGAAAAGGCTACTCTCCTTGATGTTATCCTCACAAATAATCCTGATAGGTGTCAGTCTGGTGTTTTCTGTAATGACCTTAGTGATCACTGTTTTACAGCCTGTGTTCGTAATGGCTGTTCAGTTAAACGACCTGTCCTGATTTGTCATAGACGCTTGCAAAAAAACTTTAATGAGCAAGCCTTCCTTCATGACCTGGCCTCTGTAAATTGGTATAGAATCAGCATGATCCCCTCTAGTCGAAGACGCTTGGACCTTCTTTTATTGATATTTTCAGTGGTATTGTTAACAAACACGCCCCCATAAAGAAAATGAGAATTAAAAACAGGTTCAGCCCCTGGTTCGACCGTGATCTGGCAGAGTTACTCCACCCCAAGAATTCCATTTGGCGAAAGGCTCGGCACACGCATACTCAGACTGACTGGCTCTCGTTCAGGCAAATGATAAAGAAGTGCTCTCAGGCTATCCGGAAGGCCAAAGTTAGTTACTTTAAGGAGCAGTTCTCTCTCTGTGGGTCTAACCCCAAGAAGTTCTGGAAACGGTGAAAGACCTGGAGAATAAACCCTCCTCCTCACAGCTGCCCATGTCTCTTAATGTTGACGATGTGGAGTCATACCTTGTGGGCGGCGGGTAGCCTAGCGTTTAAGAGCGTTGGGCCAGGTCGCTGGTTCGAATCCCAGAGCCGACTAGGTGAAAAATCTGTCTGTGCCATTGAGCACCTAACCCTAATTGCTCCTGTAAGTTGCTCTGGAAAACAGCGTCTGCTAAATGACTAAAATGTCAAATGTTACTGACAAGGAGCGTATTGCTGAGTTCTTTAATCACCACTTCAGTAAGTCAGGATTGCTATTTGACTCAGCCACGCCTCCTTGCCCGTCCAAGACTTCCTCATCTCCCAGCCAATGTAATGCGACTAGCCCTGATGCTCCTCCCTCTTTTTCCCCCGCTACAAAGTTCCTCCCTGCAGGCGGTCACTGAGTCTGAGGTGCTAAAGGAGCTCCTTAAACTTGACCCCAAAAAAACCTCTGGGTCAGATGGTTTAGCTCCTTTCTTGTTTAAGGATGCTGCCCCTCATCATCGCCAAGCCTGTCTCTGACCTTTTTAACCTGTCTCTCCTCTCTGGGGAGGTTCCCATTGCTTGGAAGGCAGCCACGGTGCGTCCTTTATTTAAAGGGGGAGATCAAGCTGATCCTAACTGTTATAGGCCAATTTATATCTTGCCCTGTTTATCAAAACTAGTCAATAATCAACTGACTGGCTTTCTTGATGTCTATAGGATTCTCTCTGGTATGGAATCTGGTTTCCTCTCAGGTTATGGATGTGTCACTGCAACCTTAAAGGTCCTAAATGATGTCACCACTGCCCTTGATTCTAAGCAATGTTGTGCTGCTATTTGTATTGACTTGGCCAAAGCTTTTGATACGGTAGACCGTTCCATCCTTGTCGGCTGGCTAAGGAGTATTGGTGTCTCTGAGGGGTCTTTGGCCTGGTTTGCTAACTACCTCTCTCAAAGAGTGCAGTGTGTAAAGTCAGAACATCTGCTGTCTCAGCCACTGCCTGTCACCAAGGGAGTACCCCAAGGCTCCATCCTAGGCCCCACGCTCTTCTCAATTTACATCAACAACATAGCTCAGCACATATCAAAGCTGCAGTCTAAGGTTAAATCTAGACTTGGTTTCCTCTATGGTAATCGCTCCTCTTTCACCCCAGCTGCCAAACTAACCCTGATTCAGATGACCATCCTACCCTAGATTACGGAGACCATGAAGGCCTGATTCACACAGTCCCCTCTGAACAGTTGATGTTGAGATGTGTCTGTGACTTTAACTCTGTGAAGCACTTATTTGGACTGCAATTTCTGAGGCTGGTAACTCTAATGAACTTATCCTCTGCAGCAGAGGTAACTCTGGGTCTTCCATTCCTGTGGCGGTCCTCATGAGAGCCAGTTTCTTCATAGCGCTTGATGGTTTTGCGACTGCAGAAAAACTTTCGGATTGACGACCTTCATGTCTTAAAGTAATGATGGACTGTCGTTTCTCTTTGCTTATTTGAGCTGTTCTTGCCATAATATGGACTTGGTCTTTTACCAAATAGGGCTATCTTCTGTATACCCCCCTACCTTGTCACAACACAACTGATTGGCTCAAACCCATTAAGAAGGAAATAAATTCCACAAATTAACTTTTAAGAAGGCACACCTGTTAATTGAAATGCATTCCAGGTGACTACCTCATGAAGCTGGTTGAGAGAATGCAAAGAGTGTGCAAAGCTGTCATCAAGGCAAAGGGTGGCGATTTAAAGAATCTCAAATATACTACATGATTCCATATGTGTTATTTCATAGTTTTGATGTCTTCACTATTATTCTACAATGTAAAACATAGTAAAAATAAAGAAAAACCCTTGAATGAGTAGGTGGGTCCAAACTTTTGACTGGTAGTGTGTGTTATATATATATATATATATATATATATATATATATATATATATATAATTACCTATTATAAGGTTGATTTGCTTAATTTCTAACTCATAAGAGGCTTGACCTGACGAAGATCTGTATTTGATGGAAACATTGTTATTAAAGGTGGTTTATGGGAGCAATGTCAGTGGGCAGGTCTACTTCCTTATCCCAGAACCCAATGTCAGTGGGCAGATCTACTTCCTTATCCCAGAGCCCAGTGTCAGTGGGCAGGTCTACTTCCTTATCCCAGAACCCAATGTCAGTGTGCAGGTCTACTTCCTTATCCCAGAACCCAATGTCAGTGGGCAGGTCTACTTCCTTATCCCAGAACCCAATGTCAGTGTGCAGGTCTACTTCCTTATCCCAGAACCCAATGTCAGTGGGCAGGTCTACTTCCTTACCCAGAACCCAATGTCAGTGTGCAGCCTTCTGCTCTTTTCAACTTATTTAAGGATATATTTTACTGAACGTTTCAAGTATACTTCCTTAGCCCAGAACTAAGTTATTTAAATATATACTTTAGGCCTAGACTAGGGACTATGTCACTGTGGCCAGTTTATTTTCTTTCTTTCTGTTTTTCTTTGTCTTCTGCCCACATCTCATCATGTTGCAATACAAACTTTCTCCATTTAATTTGAATATACATATATTTGCCTGGCATGTAAATGAAATGTAAATGAATAAAGGTTGATTTCATGAAGACCGAGGAGAAGCAGCCTGTGGACAGAAACAGGGATAATATAATATCAGGGTTGGGGTCAATTCCATTTGAGTTTGAATTTCAGTGTACTTCCTGAATAGACTGGAATTGTTTGTCTGTCAGATGTTATTTTAGATGACTGCGTATCATGTGTTGTTATAATCACAATAAAACCTCAAACTACGGATCAATGAATAAAAGTTTAAACAGTTGTGTCTCCTAGTGACCATGTGATCTCACTACACAGACACAGACAGACACGTCTCACTACAAACCTGCTATTAAAATCTTTATTACGTCTTCACTGTTGCCTTACAAACAGTAAAACATTAAAACAGTCTTTGGTTGTTACATTACTGATATATATAAAATGACTTCTGGCATTAATATGACTTTAATGATGTAGATATGAAGCAGAGTAAAGCTGGAAGGATGTTAGCTACCTGACAGAAACACACAGGGTTAAAGTCTTATCACTCATAACCTATCACAGGGCTGCACTGGGGCCAGCAGAGCTCTCCTATTGGCTGACACGGGACTCAGAGAGTGATTGACCGCTAGAGGGGCCAGTCAGAGCGAAGGTCTCTCCGGGTACCGCCCCTTCAGGGATCACCGCCATGGTTACGCATCATCGCCACCACAGAGCAGGAGGAGGGCCTTACGGTGGTCACCAGAAGTATCACCCTGAAACACACACACACTTACTCATAGAAGCAGACCATATGTAAAGTCCATAGAAAGAGAGGTGAGGTAGAGGCAGAGAGAGAGAGAGAGAGAGAGAGAGAGAGAGAGGTACAGAGAGAGAGAGAGAGAGAGAGAGAGAGACAGAGAGAGAGAGACAGAGGAGAAGAGAGGAAGAGAGAGAGAAGAAGGAGAGAGAGAGGTACAAGGTGCGAGAGAGAGAGAGAGAGACAGTCTCTGATTAGAAACTAGATGTTTGGTTTTCCCCAGACATAATGGGATCCACGTCATCCAAAAAGTTGACTCAAGTTTGCCAAAAAGCACGTGGATAATCATCAAGACTCTTGGAAGAATGTTCTATGAAAATATGGGTCAAAAGTATAACTTGTTGGACGACGTGGGTCCCACTATGTCTGGCAAAAACCAAACACTGCATTCCACAGTAAGAACCTCCCACCAACGGTCAAGCATGGTGGTGGTGGTGTGATGGTTTGGGGATGCTTTGCTGCCTCAGGACCTGGACGACTTGCCTTAATAGAAGGAACCATGAATTCTGCTCTGTATCGGAGAATTCTACAGGAGAATGTCAGACCATCCGTCTGTGAGCTGAAGCGCAGCTGGGTCATGCAGCAAGACAATGATCCAAAACACACAATCAAGTCAATCAAGTACATGAAAATGGTTAAAAAGAAACATTTGAAGTTTTGGAATGGCCTAGTCAAAGTCCAGACCTAATCCCAATTGAGATGTTGTGGCAGGACTTGAAATGAGCAATTCATGCTTGAAAACCAACAAATGTTGCCGAGTTAAAGCAGTTCTGCATGCAAGAGTGGGCCAAAACTCCTCACAGCGATGTGAGAGACTGATCAACAACTTCAGGAAGCATTTGGTTGCAGTCATTGCAGCTAAAGGTGGCACAACCAGTTATTGAGTGTAAGGGGGAATTACTTTTTCACACAGGGGAATTTGGTGTTGCATAACTTTGTATACCATACAGAGCCCCAGGACAACAACACAACTAGACCCAACCAAATCATGAGAAAACAAAAAGATAATTACTTGACACATTGGAAAGAATTTACTAAAAAACTGAGCAAACTAGAATGCTATTTGGCCCTAAACAGAGAGTACACAGTGGCAGAATACCTGACCACTGTGACTGACCCAAACTTAAGGAAAGCTTTGACTATGTACAGACTCAGTGAGCATAGCCTTGCTATTGAGAAAGGCCGCCGTAGGCAGACCTGGCTCTCAAGAGAAGACAGGCTATGTGCACACTGCCCACACAATGAGGTGGAAACTGAGCTGCACTTCCTAACCTCCTGCCAAATGTATGACCATATTAGAGACACATATTTCCCTTAGATTACACAGACCCACAAAGAATTCGAAAAAACAAATCCAATTTTGATAAACTCCCTTATCTATTGGGTGAAATACCACAGTGTGCCATCACAGCAGCAAGATTTGTGACCTTTGTAAATAACACCATTGTAAATACAACCCATATTTATGTTTATTTATTTTCCTTTTGTACTTTAACTATTTGCACGTTGTTACAACACTGTATATATACATAATATGACATTTGAAATGTCTTTATTCATTTGAAACTTCTGAGTGTAATGTTTACTGTTAATATTTATTGCTTATTTCACTTTTGTTTACTATCTACTTCACTTGCTTTGGCAATGTTAACACACGTTTCCCATGCCAATAAAGCCCTTAAATTGAATTGAGAGAGAGACAGAGAGAGAGACACACAGAGAGACAGAGAGAGAGACACACACAGAGAGATAGATATTCAGAGAGAGAGATATTCAGAGATATTCAGTGACAGAGAGAGAGAGAGAGATATTCAGTATATACCTGTATAGCAGAGTACAGAGACTTGGCGTAGAGGCGTCTGTAGTCAGCTCTGATATCCAACATGTCCACTTCACTACGACTCACCATCACTCTGATCAAGGTCTGGTCGTCAGTTCCACCGCCCTGCACACACACACACACACACACACACACACACCATGGGACTGACTGTCTGTTCTAAAAGCATATATCTAGTATAGAATGATCTTCTTCCTAGTATAGAGAGAATAGATTCCTACCATCATTGAATAGTTCAGAGTCTCTGCAAAGTAGGCTGGGACGCTTCTAGCACACTTTACTACAGAGGAGAGACAGAGATGGAGAGAGAGGACAGAGAGATGGAGAGAGAGAGAGAGAGAGATGAGAGAGATGGAGAGAGAGAGAGGATGAGAGAGAGAGAGAGAGAGAGAGGAGAGAGAGAGAGATGGAGAGAGAGAGAGAGAGAGAGAGAGAGAGAGAGAGAGAGAGAGAGAGAGAGAGAGAGAGAGAGAGAGAGAGAGAGAGAGAGAGAGAGAGAGAGAGAGAGAGAGAGAGAGAGGAGAGAGAGGAAGGAGAGAGAGAGAGAGAGGAGAGAGAGAGACAGAGAGAGAGAGAGAGAGAGAGGACAGAGAGATGGAGAGAGAGAGAGAGATGGAGAGAGAGGACAGAGAGATGGAGAGAGAGAGGATAGAGAGATGGAGAGAGAGGACAGAGAGATGGAGAGAGAGGACAGAGAGATGGAGAGAGAGAGGATAGAGAGATGGAGAGAGAGAGGATAGAGAGATGGAGAGAGAGAGAGGATAGAGAGAGAGAGAGAGGGGGAGAGAGATAGAGAATTATTATTGTTGTGATTATTGTAGTAGTAATGATGATGGTGGTAGTAGTAGTAGTATGGAGTATGGGATTGACTGCGTGTGTTACATTTAATTCCTTCCCCCTGGGATGTGTTCCAGTGTGATGCTGGACTCTCTCTCTCTCATCTTTTTAAGTGGGAGAACTTGCACAATTGGTGGCTGACTAAATACTTTTTTCCCCCACTGTACCTGACCACTGTGACTGACCCAAAATTAAGGAAAGCTTTGACTATGTACAGACTCAGTGAGCATAGCCTTGCTATTGAGAAAGGCCGCCGTAGGCAGACCTGGCTCTCAAGAGAAGACAGGCTATGTGCACACTGCCCACAAAATGAGGTGGAAACTGAGCTGCACTTCCTAACCTCCTGCCAAATGTATGACCATATTAGAGACACATATTTCCCTCAGATTACAGCGATCCACAAAGAATTCGAAAACAAACCCAGATAAACTATCTACGGGTGAAAAACCACAGTGTGCCATCACAGCAGCAAGATTTGTGACCTGTTGCCACAAGAAAAGGGCAACCAGTGAAGAACAAACCATTGTAAATACAACCAATATTTATGTTCATTTATTTTCCCTTTTGTACTTTAACTATTTGCACATTGTTATAACACTGTATATATACATAATATGACATTTGAAATGTCTTTATTAGTGTAATGTTTACTGTTCATTTTTTATTATCTATTTCACTTGCTTTGGCAAAAATATGTTTCCAATGCCAATAAAGCCCTTAAATTGAATTGGAGAGAGAGAGAGAGAGAGAGAGGAGGAAGAGAGGAGAGAGAGGAGGAAGAGAGGAGAGAGAGGGAGAGAGAGGGAGAGAGAGGGAAGAGAGAGAGAGAGGAGAGAGAGAGAGAGAGAGGAGAGAGAGAGAGGTGGAGTTTCCACCAGTTACTACCCCCCTGTCATTCCTTTAGAATGATGGTGAGGTCGTGTCGGGTGAGGTTGTGTCTCTCTCTGGCGGGAGGTAAGCTTGGCTTTATACATAGTTTGGGCTTTGTCGAGTAAAGCTTAAACTATGTATTTAGATTGTAGTTAGGTATTGTAGGTAGTTATCGTGGGTTGTTGTATGTAATTATTGTAGGTTAGTATTGTATTCGGCTGAGCCCGGTGAAGCACGAAGCTAGCTAGCTAACCCACTACCCACCTGGACTAGCTGGCGGGTAGCTACTGGTAACTATTAGCAACTGTGGATAGTTGTTTCACGCCTGAGAGTGCCTGTAATTACGCCAGCTGGCTGCCTACAATAATTACATACAATAATTGCCTACCATTCAGCTGTTTTCTAACCTCATTGTCTGAACCGTTAACGTTAGGTAGTAAGTGGCTACTGTGCTTGAAATTTAGCTAGCTTGTTGCTACCTGGATGGCAACTAGTAAACAATAGCTGGAACGACCTAGCGAACAGACGCGAACTGGCGGAGTCAATTCAGTGGCTAGCTTTGCACTTGGCTAGCTAACAGTAGCTGCTAGGGGTAAGTTATAACCTACATTTGTGTTTTGTTTTTACATACTGGTAGCCAGAGTCATTCAAGGGAATTCGGGACATGGGTGACTAGTTAACGTTAGCTTGGCTCTCTCTGTGTTCGTGCCGTGGGAGGAGGGGTTACTTCTTTGTCTGAAAGCAATGGCTAGCTAGTATGCTAACTATTCTAGCTAACTAGCTGGCTGAATAAGTTGACGACGGACTCGCTCAAGCTGTCGGGACTAACCCACAACGTTAGACACGGACACAAATGATCTGCTTGGCGTGTTGACACACTGGTGGTTTGTTGTGGCCGAGTATTGGTGCTAAACCGTGTTGCTGGAGTCCGGCATGCTAGCTGGCTGTGACGTCATATGACTAGGTGCCCTGGACGATTTTCACGGAAGAATACTGTACCAAGTTAGCTAGCTGAATAAGCTAAGTTAGAGTCTATTCCTAGAAAACATTGAACCGCTGTAGTTTACAACAATTATAGTTTGAGGTGGAAGTTGGGAGAGTTATATTTGGGTGTTGTGGTGAGTGAGGCCCCGCTCTCTCCTTTCCCAGATGTTTAGTTCATTTCATTCCGATCTCCTCTGCATTATTGTAGCCATTTTCTGTAGCCTGTCAACTATGCCTCTGTCTATCCCTGTTCTCTCCTCTCCGCACAGGCCATACAAACGCCTCACACCGCGTGGCTGCTGCCTCTCTAACCTGGTGGTCCCTGCACGCACTACCCACGTGGAGTTCCAGGTCTCAGGCAGCCTCTGGAACTGCCGTTCTGCCGCCAACAAGGCAGAGTTCATCTCAGCCTATGCTACCCTCCGGTCCCTCGACTTCTTGGCTCTGACGGAAACATGGATTACCACTGAAAACACTGCTACTCCTACTGCTCTCTCCTCGTCTGACCATGTGTTCTCGCATACCCTGAGAGCATCTGGTCAGCGGGGTGGTGGCACAGGAATCCTCATCTCTCCCAAGTGGACATTCTCTCTTTTTCCCCTGTCTATCTCCTCATTTGAATTCCATGCTGTCACAGTCACTAGCCTATTCAAGCTTAACATCCTTGTCATTTATCGCCCTCCAGGTTCCCTTGGAGAGTTCATCAATGAGCTTGACGCCTTGATAAGTTCCTTTCCTGAGGACGGCTCACCCCTCACAGTTCTGGGTGACTTCAACCTCCCTACGTCTACCTTTGACTCATTTCTCTCTGCCTCCTTCTTTCCACTCCTCTCCTCCTTTGACCTCACCCTCTCACCGTCCCCCCCTACTCACAAGGCAGGCAATACGCTTGACCTCATCTTTAGTAGATGCTGTTCTTCTACTAATCTCACTGCAACTCCCCTCCATGTCTCCGACCACTACTTTGTATCCTTTTCTCTCTCGCTCTCCTCCAACACTACTCACTCTGCCCCTACTCAGATGGTAATGCGCCGCCGCAACCTTCGCTCTCTCTCCTCTTCCATCCTATCATCTCTTCCCTCTGCTCAATCCTTCTCCCTCCAATCTCCTGATTCTGCCTCCTCAACCCTCCTCTCCTCCCGTTCTGCATCCTTTGACTCCCTGTGTCCCCTATCCTCCCGGCCGGCTCGGTCCTCCCCTCCTGCTCCGTGGCTTGATGACTCATTGCGAGCTCACAGAACAGGGACCCGGGCAGCCGAGCAGAAATGGAGGAAAACTAAACTCCCTGCAGACCTGGCATCTTTTCACTCCCTCCTCTCTACATTTTCTTCATCTGTTTCTGCTGCTAAAGCCACTTTCTACCACTCTAAATTCCAAGCATCTGCCTCTAACCCTAGGAAGCTCTTTGCCACCTTCTCCTCCCTGCTGAATCCTCCCCCCCCCCTCCTCCCTCTCTGTGGATGACTTCGTCAACCATTTTGAAAAGAAGGTTGACGACATCCGATCCTCGTTTGTTAAGTCAAATGACACTGCTGGTCCTGCTCACACTGCCCTACCCTATGCTTTGACTTCTTTCTCCCCTCTCTCTCCAGATAAAATCTTGCGACTTGTGACGGCCGGCCGCCCAACAACCTGCCCGCTTGACCCTATCCCCTCCTCTCTTCTCCATCTCCGGTGACCTTCTCCCTTACCTCACCTCGCTCATCAACTCATCCTTGACCGCTGGCTATGTCCCTTCTGTCTTCAAGAGAGCGAGAGTTGCACCCCTTCTCAAAAAACCAACACTCGATCCCTCTGATGTCAACAACTACAGACCAGTATCCCTTCTTTCTTTTCTCTCCAAAACTCTTGAGCGTGCCGTCTTTAGCCAACTCTCTTGCTATCTCTATCAGAATGACCTTCTTGATCCAAACCAGTCAGGTTTGAAGACTGGTCATTCAACTGAGACTGCTCTTCTCTGAGTCACGGAGGCTCTCCGCACTGCTAAAGCTAACTCTCTCTCCTCTGCTCTTGTCCTTCTAGACCTGTCTGCTGCCTTTGATACTGTGAACCATCAGATCATCCTCTCCATCCTCTCCGAGCTGGGCATCTCCGGCGCGGCTCACTCTTGGATTGCGTCCTACCTGACCGGTCGCTCCTACCAAGTGGCGTGGCGAGAAGCTGTCTCCGCACCACGTGCTCTCACCACTGGTGTCCCCCAGGGCTCAGTTCTAGGCCCTCTCCTATTCTCGCTATACACCAAGTCACTTGGCTCTGTCATATCCTCACATGGTCTCTCCTATCATTGCTACGCAGACAACACACAACTAATCTTCTCCTTTCCCCCTTCTGATAACCAGGTGGCGAATCGCATCTCTGCATGTCTGGCAGACATATCAGTATGGATGACGGATCACCACCTCAAACTGAACCTCGGCAAGACGGAGCTGCTCTTCCTCCCGGGGAAGGACTGCCCGTTCCATGATCTCGCCATCACAGTTGACAACTCCGTTGTGTCCTCCTCCCAGAGTGCGAAGAGCCTTGGCGTGACCCTGGACAACAACCTGTCGTTCTCCGCTAACATCAAGGCGGTGACCCGATCCTGTAGGTTCATGCTCTACAACATTCAGAGAATACGACCCTACCTTACACAGGAAGCGGCACAGGTCCTAATCCAGACACTTGTCATCTCCCGTCTGGATTACTGCAACTCGCTGTTGGCTGGGCTCCCTGTCTGTGCCATTAAACCCCTACAACTCATCCAGAATGCCGCAGCCCGTCTGGTGTTCAACCTTCCCAAGTTCTCTCACGTCACCCCGCTCCTCCACACACTCCACTGGCTTCCAGTTGAAGCTCGCATCTGCTACAAGACCATGGTGCTTGCCTACGGAGCGGTGAGGGAAACGGCACCTCCGTACCTTCAGGCTCTGATCAGTCCCTACACCCAAACGAGGGCATTGCGTTCATCCACCTCTGGCCTGCTGGCCCCCCTACCTCTGCGGAAGCACAGTTCCCGCTCCGCCCAGTCAAAACTGTTCGCTGCTCTGGCACCCCAATGGTGGAACAAGCTCCCTCACGACGCCAGGACAGCGGAGTCACTCACCACCTTCCGGAGACACTTGAAACCCCACCTCATTAAGGAATACCTGGGATAGGATAAAGTAATCCTTCTACCCCCCCCCCTTACCCCACCCCAAAGAAAGAAAAAACATTGTAAAGTGGTTATCCCACTGGCTATAAGGTGAATGCACCAATTTGTAAGTCGCTCTGGATAAGAGCATCTGCTAAATGACGAAAATGTAGTCAAGGATCATATCACCTCTACCTTACCTGTCACCCTAGACCCACTTCAATTTGCTTACCGCCCCAATAGATCCACAGACGATGCAATCGCCATCACACTGCACACTGCCCTATCCCATCTGGACAAGAGGAATACCTATGTAAGAATGCTGTTTATTGACTATAGCTCAGCATTCAACACCATAGTACCCTCCAAGCTCATCATTAAGCTCGGGGCCCTGGGTCTCAACCCCGCCCAGTGCAATTGGGTCCTGACCTTCCTGACGGGCCGCCCCCAGGTGGTGAAGGTAGGAAACAACATCTCCACTTCGCTGATCCTCAAACTGGGGCCCCACAAGGATGTGTGCTCAGACCCCTCCTGTACTCCCTGTTCACCCATGACTGCGTAGCCAAGCACGCTTCCAACTCAATCATCAAGTTTGCAGACGACACAACAGTAGTAGGCTTGATAACCAACAATGACGAGACCGCCTACAGGGAGGAGGTGAGGACTCTGGGAGTGTGGTGCCAGGAAAATAACCTCTCACTCAATGTCAACAAAACAAAGGAGATGATCGTGGACTTCAGGAAACAGCAGAGGGTGCACCCCCCTATCCACATCGACGGGACCGCAGTGGAGAAGGTGGAAAGCTTCAAGTTCCTTCCTTCCTTTAAATGCCGTAAATGTAAAAATGTAGATGGGTGGAGGTTGAACCAGTTACTACCTATCATTCCTTTAGATCTATGAAGACCAGTGAACTATTGAACTAGTCAGGGAGAGGTTTCTAGCGACATTTATGTTTTCATTGTATAAATTACTAAATGAATATGTGGTGGTGTGTGTGTGTGTGTGTGTGTGTGTGTGTGATGTGGTGTGGTGTGGTGTGGTGTGGTGTGGTGTGGTGTGGTGTGTGTGGTGTGTGTGTGTGTGTGTGTGTGTGTGTGTGTGTGTGATGTGTGTGTGTGGGGGTGTGTGGTGGGTGTGGTGTGTGTGGTGTGTGTGTGTGTGTGTGTGTGTGGTGTGTTGTGTTGTGTGTGGTGTGTGTGTGTGTGTGTGTGTGTGTGTGTGTGTGTGTGTGTGTGTGTGATGTGATGTGGTGTGGTGTGGTGTGTGAGAGACTTACCCACGGCCAGCAGCAGGTCTCTCAGTCCTCCAGAAGTCTCTCTCTGAACACTCTCTTCCATCTCATACCCCGCCAGCTTCATGTACGCAGCAAACACTGATACACACACACACACACACACACACACGTGGATGTCAGAGAGAGGGAGCGTGTGTGTGTGTTGATAACCTTTATAAACACAGACCTCCCTCTCTCACACATTCAACACACCTCTCCTCAGGTGTTCAGCGCTCCTGTTCCCCAGGATGGTGATGAACTGTTCTTCATCTGTCCCAAACTTCTTCTCTCCTGCTGAGAACAAAGTCTACACACACACACACACACACACACACACACACACACACACACACACACACACACACACACACACACACACACACACACACGCACAGCACACGCACACGCCCGCACGCACTGCACGCACGAAAAACACAACAACACACACACACACACACACACACACAGTCAAATAACTGATGGTACTGACCTGCTGTAGAAAAGCTCTATAGCTGTTGTAAAGGAGACTCCTGGCCATAAGCCAGGCAGAGTGCTGTTGTGGTCAGAATCAGAAATGTTTGGTCTCTAAAAAACTGTTGTTAGTTTAAAAATTACTCCACAATACTAAACCTAAATGACAAAGTGAAAAGAAGGAAGCCTGTGTAGAATAAGGTACTTGGAAAACTGTAAAACTGCAAAACTTTTGTCCTGAATACAAAGCGTTATGTTTGTGGCAAAAGCAACACAACACAACACTGAGTACCACTCTTTGTATTTTTAAGCACGGTGGTGGCTGCATCATGTTATGGGTCTGCTTGTCATCGGCAAGGGACTTTTTTGGTAAAAAATAAATGGAATACAGCTAAGCACAGGCAAAATCCTAGAGGAAAACCTGGTTCAGTCTGCTTTCCACCAGACACTGGGAGATGAATTCACCTTTCAGTAGGACAATAACCTAAAACACAAGGCCAAATCTACACTGGAGTTGCTTAACAAGATGAAATGGAATGTTCCGGACTGGCCTAGTTAGAGTTTTGACTTACATCGGCTTGAAAATCTCTGGAAAGACTTGAAAATGGTTGTCTAGCAATGATCAACAACCAACTTGACAGTGCTTGAAGAATTATTTAAAGAATAATGGGCAAATATTGTACAAAGACTAACAGCTGTAATTGCTGCCAAAGGTGTTTCTAACATGTATTGTCTCAGGGGGGTGAATAATTATCTAATCAAGATATACAGCGCCTTCGGAAAGTATTCAGACCCCTTGACTTTTTCCACATTTTGTTAGGTTACAGCCTTATTCTAAAATTGATTAAATAAAAACTCAGTAATCTACACACAATACTCCATAATGACAAAGCGAAAACAGGTTTTTATATAAGTGTTCAGACCCTTTGCTATGAGACTCCAAATTGAGCTCAGGTGCATCCTGTTTCCACTTATCATCCTTGAGATGTTTCTACAACTTGATTGGAGTCCACCTGTGGTAAATTAAATTGATTGGACATGATTTGGAAAGCAACACACCTGTCTATACAAGGTCCCACAGTTGACAGTGCATGTCAGAGCAAACACCAAGCCATGAGGTTGAAGGAATTGTCCGTAGAGCTCCGAGACAGGATTGTATCGAGGCACAGATCTGGGGAAGGGTACCAAAAAATGTCTGCAGCATTGAAGGTCCCCAAGAACACAGTGGCCTCCATCATTCTTAAATGGAAGAAGTTTGGAACCACCAAGACTCTTCCTAGAGCTGGCCGTCCGGCCAAACTGAGCAATCGGGGGAGAAGGGACTTGGTCAGGGAGGTGACCAAGAACCCGATGGTCACTCTGACAGAGCCCCAGAGTTCCTCTGTGGAGATGGGAGAACCTTCCAGAAGGACAACCATCTCTGCAGCACTCCACCAATTAGGTCTTTATGGAAGAGTGGCCAGATGGAAGCCACTCCTCAGTAAAAGGCACATGACAGCCTGCTTGGAGTTTGCCAAAAGGCACCTAAAGACTCTCAGACCATGAGAAACAAGATTCTCTGGTCTGATGAAACCAAGATTGAACTCTTTGGCCTGTATGCCAAGCGTCACGTCTGGAGGAAACCTGGCACCATCTCTATGGTGAAGCATGGTGGTGGCAGCATCATGCTGTGGGGATGTTTTTTCAGCGGCAGGGACTGGGATACTAGTCAGGATCGAGGCAAAGATGAACGGAGCAAAGTGCAGAGAGATCCTTGATGAAAACCTGCTCCAGAGCGCTCAGGACCTCAGACTGGGGCAAAGGTTCACCTTCCAACAGGACAACAACCCTAAGCACACAGCCAAGACAATGCAGGAGTGGCTTCGGGACAAGTCTCTGAATGTCCTTGAGTGGCCCAGCCAGAGCCCGGACTTGAACCCGATCGAACATCTCTGGAGAGACCTGAAAATAGCTATGCAGCGACGCTCCCCATCCAACCTGACAGAGCTTGAGAGCATCTGCAGAGAAGAACGGGAGAAACTCTCCAAATACAGGTGTGCCAAGCTTGTAGCGTCATACCCAAGAAGACTCAAGGCTGTAATCGCTGCCAAAGGTGCTTCAAAGTACTGAGTAAAGGGTCTGAATACTTATGTAAATGTAATGGGGGGTTTTTTGGTAATAAATTACAAAAAAATTATAAAAACCTGTTTTTGCTTTGTCATTATGGGGTATTGTGTGTAGATTGATGAGAGGGAAAAAAACAATTTAATCCATTTTAGAATAAGGCTGTAACGTAACAAAATTAGGAAGAAGTCAAGGGGTCCGAATACTTTCCAAAGGCAAGTATTAGTGTTTTATTCTTCAATAATGTTTTAATAAATGTTAGAAGTTTTCTTCCACTTTGAAATTAGAGTATTTTGTTGACCAAAAATGACAATTAAATCCCACTTGGTAACAACAACATGCCTTCTGAAGGCACTGCAGGGATATTGTCTTGATAATCAAACCACGTTTTACTTTGTGGACTTCTTTTAGACCAAAGCGTTAGGGGTTAGTATGGAAGGCTTTTTCTTTTCCTTTAGATTATTGATTTGAACTGTGCGCTACTGAACTGGTCAGAAACCTATTATATTGAACTGTCCAACTGAACTGGTTAGAAACCTATTGTATTGAACTGTCCAACTGAACTGGTTAGAAACCTATTGTATTGAACTGTCCTACTGAACTGGTTAGAAACCTTGTTATTTTCTGGATTCATTGGACTTGCTGATTTGGGGATTTTCTTTCTGGATTTTTGAAGTGATTTGGGGGGTTTTGGTTTGATTCTGAAACCACCATCTGTTGTAAATACACATAATTTTATCAACACACCTTCTGTTGCTCTGTCTCAATATGACCACCAGATGACAGCATTCAACACTTCTGGTTATCACTATCAACACACCTTCTCTCTCTGTCTCAATATGACCACCAGATGGCAGCATTCAACACTTCTGGTTATCACTATCAACACACCTTCTCTCTCTGTCTCAATATGACCACCAGATGGCAGCATTCAACACTTCTGGTTATCACTATCAACACACCTTCTCTCTCTGTCTCAATATGACCACCAGATGGAAGCATTCAACACTTCTGGTTATCACTATCAACACACCTTCTCTCTCTGTCTCAATATGACCACCAGATGGCAGCATTCAACACTTCTGGTTATCACTATCAACACACCTTCTGTCTCTCACACACCAACACACACACGCTTACACAAGGGGTGCCTGTGTAAGGAGTGTTATTTTACACACACATAACCGTCACACACACACACACACACACACACACTTTCTCACACACCCCTGAGCAGAACACAAGTCAAAGAAGTCATTGTGAATGAGCAGTAAATCTGATTTCTATCACATATTTCAGAGATACACACGCGATTCTCTCTCTCTCTCTCACACACACACACACAGTCACTCTCTCTTACCTGTGCATCAGTCTCTATGTTCCCCTCCTGTACTCCCTGCTGCCTGCTGGCCTGAGAGGAGAGAGAGCACATTTATGTCCCACACATCTATATCTGTCAGGTCTATGTCCCACACATCTATATCTGTCAGATCTATGTCCCACACATCTATATCTGTCAGATCTATGTCCCACACATCTATATCTGTCAGATCTACGTCCCCACACATCTATATCTGTCAGATCTATGTCCTACACATCTATATCTGTCAGATCTATGTCCCACACCTCTATATCTGTCAGATCTATGTCCTACACATCTATATCTGTCAGATATATGTCCCACACATCTATATCTGTCAGATCTATGTCCCACACATCTATATCTGTCAGATCTATGTCCCACACATCTATATCTGTCAGATCTACGTCCCCACACATCTATATCTGTCAGATCTATGTCCCACACATCTATATCTGTCAGATCTATGTCCCACACATCTATATCTGTCAGATCTACGTCCCCACACATCTATATCTGTCAGATCTATGTCCCACACATCTATATCTGTCAGATCTATGTCCCACACATCTATATCTGTCAGATCTATGTCCTACACATCTATATATGTCAGATATATGTCCTACACATCTATATCTGTCAGATCTATGTCCTACACATCTATATCTGTCAGATCTATGTCCCACACATCTATATCTGTCAGATCTATGTCCTACACATCTATATCTGTCAGATCTATGTCCCACACATCTACAGTGGGGAGAACAAGTATTTGATACACTGCCGATTTTGCAGGTTTTCCTACTTACAAAGCATGTAGAGGTCTGTAATTTTTATCATAGGTACACTTCAACTGTGAGAGACGGAATCTAAAACAAAAATCCAGAAAATCACATTGTATGATTTTTAAGTAATTAATTTGCATTTTATTGCATGACATAAGTATTTGATCACCTACCAACCAGTAAGAATTCCGGCTCTCACAGACCTGTTAGTTTTTCTTTAAGAAGCCCTCCTGTTCTCCACTCATTACCTGTATTAACTGCACCTGTTTGAACTCGTTACCTGTATAAAAGACACCTGTCCACACACTCAATTAAACAGACTCCAACCTCTCCACAATGGCCAAGACCAGAGAGCTGTGTAAGGACATCAGGGATAAAATTGTAGACCTGCACAAGGCTGGGATGGGCTACAGGACAATAGGCAAGCAGCTTGGTGAGAAGGCAACAACTGTTGGCGCAATTATTAGAAAATGGAAGAAGTTCAAGATGACGGTCAATCACCCTCGGTCTGGGGCTCCATGCAAGATCTCACCTCGTGGGGCATCAATGATCATGAGGAAGGTGAGGGATCAGTCCAGAACTACACAGCAGGACCTGGTCAATGACCTGAAGAGAGCTGGGATCACAGTCTCAAAGAAAACCATTAGTTACACATTACGCCGTCATGGATTAAAATCCTGCAGCGCACGCAAGGTCCCCCTGCTCAAGCCAGCGCATGTCCAGGCCTGTCTGAAGTTTGCTAATGACCATCTGGATGATCCAGAGGAGGAATGGGAGAAGGTCATGTGGTCTGATGAAACAAAAATAGAGCTTTTTGGTCTAAACTCCACTCGCCGTGTTTGGAGGAAGAAGAAGGATGAGTACAACCCCAAGAACACCATCCCAACCGTGAAGCATGGAGGTGGAAACATCATTCTTTGGGGATGCTTTTCTGCAAAGGGGACAGGACGACTGCACCGTATTGAGGGGAGGATGGATGGGGCCATGTATCGCGAGATCTTGGCCAACAACCTCCTTCCCTCAGTAAGAGCATTGAAGATGGGTCGTGGCTGGGTCTTCCAGCATGACAACGACCCGAAACACACAGCCAGGGCAACTAAGGAGTGGCTCCGTAAGAAGCATCTCGAGGTCCTGGAGTGGCCTAGCCAGTCTCCAGACCTGAACCCAATGGAAAATCTTTGTAGGGAGCTGAAAGTCTGTATTGCCCAGCGACAGCCCCGAAACCTGAAGGATCTGGAGAAGGTCTGTATGGAGGAGTGGGCCAAAATCCCTGCTGCAGTGTGTGCAAACCTAGTCAAGACCTACAGGAAATGTATGATCTCTGTAGTTGCAAACAAAGGTTTCTG